>NC_061864.1:43714593-43847859 GCF_907164915.1 Impatiens glandulifera
AAATAATCGGTTTATTTTCAAAATACATAAATATGTTTGATCCTAAGATTAATAATTTGGGTGTCCAAGAGGTGGGTTTCTTCTGATTCTTGCTTTGTTCACCCAGTCGATGTATGCCTGGATCCTCTCCTTTGTTAAAAGTTGGTTGGGGTAGAGTATAGCTCCTCGACCGAGAAAAACATCAAGGTCGAAGAATAGACTGTACAACTGGGGAGCATATCCGATCATTCTTCCGTTTGATGAGATCATCTTCTTCAGATTGTTGAAGATGATCCTAGACCAATTCACCGGAGTTCCTTCGGTTATGTCAACCATCATCTCGAAGTCCTTCTGGGAATATGTTTGAGTGTTTTCCTTGGCAAGAATATTTTTACCAATGACCTCACTCAAAATCTGGAATTCACTTTGAAGAGAGCTTTTGGCACCATAGGTGTCGACCAGAATCATGGTTCCGGAGAAATGATGGCGCATCTCTTTGATGACCATGGGTGAAAAAGAGAGGTTGGTGAAAACTTCAGTAGGTAGTTCGCAACTACGTGCGAAGTCTATCTCGCTGAAGACAAAGGATTGGCCTTGGATTTAAGCAAGGATGAGATCCTCCCGAATGACCTTGGCAGTGCTAAAGAATTCTAGAACTACATCATAGTTTATGGCGTATTTGTCCTTTAGGAATGGTCTTAGATCGGAATACCCAATCTACCGGAAAGTTGCACAGATCTCAATATCGTCACTTAGTGAAATTGATTCGAAATCGACTAGAAGAATTGTGTTTGAGAGAGAGCGAGACATTTTTGAAGAGAAGTTTCCTTGTTCTTGATAGAGTGTGATTTGAGACGGTGAAATAGGTGTTATTAAATAGCCAAGGAATCAGTGTACATATCTGGTTACAATCTAAGTATAGTTAGATATGAATGATAGTTATTTGAAAAATTTTGATGATGAAAGGCAGATGGTTATATTTTCAAGAAATACTATTATAGTGAAATGTCAGTCATTCCTTTGAATAGTGATAGATATAGATCTTCATGTTATTTGAGACTATTTCACTTTTCGTAGGAGTATATTCACGCATATATGAAAAACATTGTTCATTCGTCCCATGTTGATTGGGAAATGAAATTACCGAATTTATAGTGTAAGTAATCGGTTGGCTTTTAGTTACCGGTTTTATAGAGATAGGTTATTCTGTTATGAATAAATACCGCTTCCGCTTAAAGCAGAAAATTATTAGGCAGTATTTATTCAGTTTAGAGAATAATCCATCGGTTATAACCGATTCACTTAGACCGCTAAGGTTGTTTACAGTTATTTTGGTAAAGTAATTTAACCGATATCAACTGGAGACAACTGTCCAGTTATATATACTTGATTTTCTTTCCTTTTGATCTTTTATGCACATAATGAATGCATGTCAATGTCTGACTGGTTTTTAAAGATAATGTAAATATTTGAAAAATCCGATCAGTTTTATAAAAGACGTCGAGAGCATGATTTGAGACGCGACAATTTCTCCTTGAGATCATGCCCAGTTTTTCATGAATGCAAGTTTTGAGAGCATATTATTTTTAGGGTCATGCAAAAGCATCTAAGGAAGAAGTTTACTACTATCAACAAGTCCCAAAATAGTTCTAAAAGAAGAGAACTTAGCTTCCTATAGTGTCTTTGTGAAGATGTCAGCCATTTGTTGTTCGGATGAGACATACTCCGGCCAGATATGCTTCTATTGTACATACTCCCGGATGAAGTGATGCCTAATGTCAATGTGCTTGGTTCTTGAGTGTAACACCGGATTATATGTTCTAGCTATTTCACTTGTGTTTTCACAGAAGATTTAAGATTCTTCAGCCGTAATACCAAAGTCCCTTAGTTGTTGTTGAATCCATAGAAGTTGAGCACAACTGCTGTCGGGGCATGATATTTCGCTTCCGTTGTTGAAGTTGCAACTGAAGTTTGCTTCTTTCTATACCAGGAAACAAGTCGGTCACCTAAGAACTGGCATGTCCTACTGGTACTCTTACGGTCGATTTTACAACCTGCATAATCTGTATTAGAGTAGCTCGTTAGATTGAAACTAGAATATTTCGGATACAACAGTCCCACATCTTGAGTCTCATTTAGATATTTTAAAATTCTTTTAGCTGTAGTGTAATGAGATTGTTTAGGATTAACCTGAAATCTTCCACATACTCCGACTATAAACAGAATGTCTAATCGGCTAGCTCTTAGGTATAGAAGTGATCCGATTATTCCACGATAGGTTGTGATGTCCACTCCTTGACCGTATTCATCCTTATCCATCTTGATTGATGAACTCATAGGAGTGGAAGCTGCAGAGCACATCCTTACAAAATTATTGCCTAGAATTGCTTGATAAAATCATTATTAATATGCCCCTCTTTAACTATTTTAAATAATAACGTCTTTTAAAAATAAGAGAGTAATGTTAATAAACGAAATCAAATTAATTTATTAAAATAAGAAAAGAGTACAAATATGTTTTTCTCGTAGAATAATTATGGTCATCAGATGTGGATTCTAGGAATGAAAAATTTGTTCCATTAACATTTACTTCATGCTGAAAAAGACAATTTAAATAAATTAATATACAATATTTCTCATTTTATGTAGTAAAATATAATAAAATTAAGAGCGTCAAAATAATGATTGAAAAAAAATTAAAATTCACAATGAAAGACTGATTAAGGAGTTAGAGAAGATGAGAGTATGAGAAAGAAAGTTATAACAACTTCTATATTTATATAGTTCTAGAGATGATTTTAGATACTTGAATTTATATTAAAATAATATAACAAATAAAAATTAAAATTGTGTTAATCTTGTTGTAATCCTACAAAGATTCTAAAAATAACTTTTATGTATAATATAAAATATGATTTAAGTAATTAATTAATAAAAGATAAACTTTTTATTTAGATAGAGACATATTTAATATTTTAGATTTTCTTGAATATCTCTTACAAGATATTTTCATTTAGTAACCATAAATTTTAAAATATTATTTTACTAAGAAAGAATAACATATTTAGTACTATTAAACACAATAAATTAATATAAAGATAAAATGACTTATGTATTTATTTTGAAAATGAAATATTATTAATATTTGATTATATATATCACTGTGTATATAAATGGTAAAAATTAAAATAATATTAAACTTTTTATAATCATGCTTTGATTCTAGAAATAAATTTTATGCGTTTAATACAAAATAGATGTAATTAATTTATTAATATGAATAATTTGTTTTAGATGGAGATATATTTAATATTTTGATTAATTTTCATCTGTTGGGATCGGGATCGCCGAAGGAGATTGGGGTCTCGCAACGAAGAACGTTTACACACACGTAGGTCGATAATAATTCTGTTAGAGGTTGATTATCTGATTTTTACTCTACGTAAGTTGTCACAAACTCTTGAACCGAGTTCAAATACAGAAGTGTTTGTTTCAACTTAAAGAAACAGATGGTCGGTTTAGTCAATAATGAGGAAGAAAAAACACAACACAATGTTTATGGATATTCGGAGTAAAACTCATACGTCACCCTTCATCTCAAACCTTGATAAAGATATTCACTAGAAGATTTGATTGAATATAACACTCGTATACAACCTAGTCGAACAACCATGACCTAGTTACTGCCTTCTTTGGAACTACTAGCACACACTCTTGTTGAACAGAAAAGGATTCTTTCAACTTACAATGCTTACCACTCACACATAATAGGTTAGTATTGTAATACAGATTTGGAATTTAACACAATTAAAGTAAGAGCTTGTAGCACACGATTGTCAAAAGTGTTCAAAGGTTGATCTTAAGGTTTTTCAAAAGGTGTTTTATCTGGTTGAGCTTTATTCTCTTAAATATGCAGATGTCAACAGATATATTTACTTCTTCAACGAATACATTTTGCTTCATTGGACGTCCTTCTTGATCCTCATTGGTTGAGGTCCAGCAAAATATATTGGATATGATATCCTTTGATCTTGTCCATACTTTGATTATAATGAGTCAAGATGGAATTAATTAGATTTATGATTTCCTAGGAGCATGCAGCAGGAGTGATTTGACTTTTAGTGCTCTTGACAGTCTAAACTGTGTTGGCAGACAACTGTTATCAACAGGTATTCCTCAGACTTGCACCAAAGTGGAAATAAAAGCATGCTATAGCATAATGCTGATTTCTTCTACTAGCATAAATGTATTTGTCTTCTGAGAAGCGGTAAAGACGATTTCATCTGCTACCGGATTGGAAACCAAACTGGAAGCTAGATCCGAGAAACTGATGTCTGCTACCGATCTTGTAAACTGATGCGAAACCAATGCGGTAGACCGACGAGAATCTGATCCGGTAAACCGATGAGAAATCGATCCGGTAAACCGATACAAAACCGATATCTGTTATCGATTATGTTTCTTACTAAACCGATATTTTCCACTACCGGTTGCGCTTATTGCCGAATTGACATTTGAGATGACCGAATTCCTCTAGCGCTGAAGTAAAAAATTGAGCCGATACCGATCAGTTTTCCTTTCGGTTTCTTTAATCTACACAAAATTAACTTAATTAAGTTCTTGTTTAATAGTTAATTAATACTAATAATTAATTACCTATTTTTACCTAACAATTTCTCCCTTTTTGATTATTTAATCTAAATATTCAAAACCTTGTAATTTTATAATCGTTGGCTGCTTATATTAAGTTAATTTATCATTTTAATTTCTAACAATTTCTCCCTCTATGATTGTTTAGAATAAATTATAAAAGCCAGTTAAATTTATCAAAATCAGTGATCTATTCCTCATTTATTTCTTAGTAATTTCTCCTTTTGATATTTTTATTTTAAAGATTTATCAAAACCACCATTAAATGAAAAAGTGATTATCATAAGGTCACCCCTGTTTGATAGACAAAAAAATAGTGATGTTAGCAAAAAAAATAACGAGATGTCCAACATAAAATAACTTTAAGTTTAAGAAAATCAATGAAAGGTCAAAGATATGTGTTTTTAGCGTCTCTCTCTTTTCGGTTTCGGATTTGGTTTTACAAGGTTGTCGTCTATCCGTCTTGCCAAAAATCCCTGACTTGGTTGACTCAGAATATTGGCTTTAGAACTCCTTTTTCTTGGTGGAGCACGTTCTTCTTCAAGTGCAGACTCATCATTTCTGCGCAGCCTTCGATAGGAACGAGCACTACGTGAGACATCCAGTTGAGAAGCTTCAGGTTGAGGCCGAGAGTTCATAGGTTTAGTCCTCATTTGTTATATGGTGAACTGAGTGTCAACAACCTCAGTTTGCGTGGACTTCTTTCGTTTAATGACTTTAGTCTTTTTAGCGGCATCATCTTGTTTACCCGCCTTGGCAGTTGCGTTCTCCTCCTCTTGAATGTGTCGAGCCGCCACTTTGTGTTCTCTAAGTTTCTCAGCATCATCAGTGTTTTGAGATTTTACCAATTCCACGAGTTGCGAAGATATGACCTCAACAGCGAACTTTGTTTCTTACTGGATGGTGAATTTATTGTGGATTATTGGTTTAATCTATCCCAGTTCTTGCCTCAGCTTTACTAGTTCTTCATTATGGGAACCTGAAGAATATGCTTGTTTCATTTCCATCTCTTCCAATCGGGCATTAAAGGATTCTTTCCATGGATCTAGAGCTTCCAAGATCATCTGTCAAAAGTCCGGCCTTAGGGTTTTCTCAAAGTCTGATCGAGTTGAGACGTGAGATCCAAGAGCAACGGATCAGAGAGGTTGGATATGATGAGAACTGACTTGAAGGGACCGTTCCGGACGGGCCGGTCCTTCAATATTTGCATTCCAGTTCTTTTGACCATGACTAGATACTTCCTTAGGGTCAGAAGACTTACCCGATTTAGAACGTGCATGTGTCGGCTTCTTGGCAGATGTAGCTTCAATTATCGGCGGGTCTGGTGGAGGAGTTATATTACGAATTGGCTCCAGATTCTCAATTTGACGAGAGGATGAATGACTCTTGTCACTTATTGATTTTTGGTTGGAGTGGGCCTCATTATTCTAATCCTCGCCTTCATTTTCTTCAGAGGTTAAGCCCATTAGACAATGGGCCGAAGTGACTTTATTTCTTTCATCAATTCGTTCAAAAGCTTGTTTGGACATTTTAAGATATTGTTCTTTAACGCATTGTCCTTTAAATTCATACCCATTAAAAAGTTCCCTTTCTATTGAACTTGTCCATTTTCTTGGAGATGTTCTTTATGACAATTTGAGTTTTTCCCTAGATAGGAGGCATCTCTTCAACAAAAACCAGCGGTTCCTTCCCTTAATCATGAATTAAATCGGGTTGAGGGCAGGGAGAATCAGTATATTCTGAATCGAGCGTTGACTCGCCGTCCACAAATTTCAAAGTAATGGACAGATATTCTTCATTAACGGCTTTCAATAGTAGAATTACTTCCTCGCCTGCTTTTATAGTGGCACTCATAGGGTTGAAAATTTTCTTGCATTCTTTAAGTAATGGAGACAACGCTCGGCCTCTCGCATATGCTTCCACGAACTCGCTCCTTCGCAAGGTTTCAGAAATAGATGTGGTCTTGGTTAAGGAGAATATTGCTTTTTTCAAGAATAAGAATTTTAGACAACTTTTTTTCTTCATGGGCTTTTGGGAAAACTTCGCAGAAACTTGTTTCAAGTCTTATATCTTCCCATGTGTAGAACAAGTCAATGCGTACACTGACATTTGTATCAGTTTCTTCGAGAATGCGCTTAATGGTTTCGTGAACCTTTGGAGATGCGTCGAGAGGCGACATAGAAGTAGACGGTGTAGTGTCTTTGTCTGATTTGCCTTGGTCTTCTTCAACATCTTTTTCAGATTCTTGAACCCGTTTCCTGATTTCAACTACTGGAATTGGAGTGGATTCTTTATCAACGGTTGTTGTAATCATCTGATCATCTGTAGTTAATGTGCCCGTAACTTTTGTTGGAATCTCCTCCTAGGACGCTTGATTCTTAATGACTTGACTGGTTGTTACTTCCTCTAGATGATCGAATTTTAGCATAGTCGACCGATCAGTTTCAGGCACCACATTTACCCGATCTGTTTCATCTAACCGACCCATTTCAGCAAGTACAACCAACCTGTTCAGAATGTCAGTTTTTACTGATCGAGCCTTTAAAACCGTAGGCTCAATTGTATTGGTAGGAGGCACCAAACCCTCCTTCTAAATTGGAGCAACAATTGTGGCATTAAAACGAGGTGGTGTGGGAATATTTACCTCGGACTGGAGCTTCTTTCATGAGGATAAAGTTTCAGGTGCTTCTTCTGATCTTGCTCTGGCACGACTGGTGGTACTGGCGACAAATTCAGCGATTGAACTGAATTCCTTTGATGGTGAAGAATGAGTGAATGAATTGATATTTTTCGAATCGCCCTCTGACTTTTCTCATGCCTTCTTCGTATTGACAGTCTTTCCCCCACTCGATTGTTGAAGATCTCGGAGTTAGACTCCTTGTCTTTGTTTATTTTGGTAATATATCGATCACTATAGGAAGCAATTATAATTTTGCTGTGGTACAGAGGAGTACCTGGACCGATGGGAACGTTTAGATGTGTCATAATCCACCCGATCTTCATCACGAACCCGAGACTGCGTTTATTGTCGGAGGACACTATTTCGCAAAGAGTATTGAATAGGATTAGCTCCCAGTTGATGTTATCTCCCCTAACGATGGTGTCCATCATCTCAAATTTGGACTGAGTTATATTGTCGAAATTTCCACCCCTTTCTTGTATGGCTTTAGCGGCAATATCGTAGAGAACGCGATATTCGTACTTTAAATCTTTCTTCTAGATGTTGACGCTCATCGGAACGCCACTGTCGGAGAATAAGGACTGGACTTTAGATAGAGCAGTCGGAGATAGCGCTTCCGAGAAACCTCGGCCAGTAGTTGGGAGATCAAAGATTTCAGCGAAAAATTGTTCGGTAATGGTGAACTTCACAGCATTCACCTTGGCGATATTAAAACCGACAAGCAGCTTAGTCGAATCAAAACATGCACGGACATCTTCAGGATATCAGATATGAGGACCGTCTAGAAGGTATCTCAGGCCAGATTTCTCAACGGGTCGAAGTACTTGATGCATCTCGATGCTTCCAGATTCGTATAAGGAATCAAAGTTCACTTAATTGATATGGTTAAACAGCGCATTATCTTTAGTCATGTTAATGGATTGAAAGAGGATGGCGATGAAGGTTGAAGATGAAGAGGCTTTTTAGAGAGAAAGCATAACAAACATATTTTAGGGTTTGCAGAGGAGATTTTAATCCCTGATTTTCGGCATGCATTCCATTTTAAGTGGAATATTCCAAACATGTCTTAAACTTCCCTTATAAGTTGAACCATCGTTTTTAAAAAAGAGTTTCCCCAAAACGCTTAAAATTGGAAATTTGGTGCCAGTTTGAAAAGTATTTCCAAGATACAGTCATCATTATTTTTAATAATAAATTCTTTTACGGTGATTAAATTTTTTTTAATTAAGCAATTTAATTAAAGAAAAAAACTTATATTTAAATAACTCATAAATGCATTAAATATAGATAATAAAGAAGAGTGCAAAGAAGTTCATAACTTTAAAATTTAAGTGACCGATTTTGAAACAAAATAACAGGTTCACATTATTCTACACTGAAAAGGACAACGGAGGCTTAAAACAAGAGCTAACGACTTGAGGATCCTTGAATTAGTTCCTTCTATCATGTGCCGCTTCTACCCTATGGACCCATCTTACGACTTTTTCTTTGGTCAGGAGGTTGGATGATCATATAGGTGTTCCAAGTCCAAGGGTAACATGGATATCGAGGAGGATGCAACCAGGCTGAAAAACATACCTAACCATCATTTTTGATGAAGAGACCATTCTCTTCAGATTATTAAAAATGATTTTTGACCAATTGATTGGGGTGCCTCTAACTATGGCGATCATCATTTCGAAAGTTTTCTTTGTATAAAAGTGGATGGACTCCTTTGCTAGAATAGATCTGCCAACAATATCACTAAGAATTTGGATATCCGGTCTTAACAAGAATTGACTCCATGAGTTTCCACGTGAGTGGAGGAGTTTGGGAAAAGAAGGTTAAATCATGGATGATGTTGTTAAGGATGGGAGGAACTCCGAGAATCCTTTGGTAGGAAGATCAAAAACTGAGTAA
Source organism: Impatiens glandulifera (assembly GCF_907164915.1). NCBI lineage: Eukaryota > Viridiplantae > Streptophyta > Magnoliopsida > Ericales > Balsaminaceae > Impatiens > Impatiens glandulifera. Next base: position 43,723,802 of record NC_061864.1, read on the forward strand.
AATCTTGTTCTTTAAGAATAAATCCTTTTTCTGCCACTTTTGACATGATGAAATCATCAACAACTCTAGCATTTTCAAAAAACTAAAAGACTTCCTCTTCATAAATCACTTGAGATCCTTCAAGGAATTTTCTTAAACCATAATATTCTAGAGATAAGAACATCTCAAGAACCTCCTCATCTTCGAGGGACTGAACAGTGTCGAAATTGACGATTAGGGTGTTGCGAGAGAAAGCTAGATTCATTTCAAGATTTGTGAGAGATGCAAAATGAGAGAGAAATCTATATTTTAGACTTTAGATTTTCTTAGAGAGATCCGAAATGGATTTGTGTAAGCTGATCCTAACGAAAGTCTATAATAGAAGGAAGTTATCGCTTAGGAGTCCTAATGTCTATTGGTCAAGAGAATCTAGTCGTTATGTTGGTCATAAATGTGAACGCTAAAAAACATAGGTCTTCACATTACCCCAGATTTGACATTTTTTATGTTGTAAAAGAGATAAGAGCAAATTAATTAATTAAAATATTTTCATCATTTTGTTTTTAATGATGACACTACCGAAATGCTCACATAAATAACCGGTCGGTTTTCTACTTATCCTTTGCCTAAGGGACCGAATATTTTATTTTGAAGAGAAACCGAACTGATCGGTTTTTGTTTAAATTCAAAATAGTTGGTCGGCTTGAGCTTCAGATTGCTTGAATTGTCCGGTTTTTACATGTATCTCAATTGAGTGATCTTTATTGATTTCTAAAAAGGAAAAAATGCATGGTTTAATATGCTTATAATTACTTCTCTTCTATACTTATGCAAGTGAAAATTTTTAGAAAACCAAAAGTCTGAAAATCCGACCGGTTTGAGAGAATGCTGAAACCTTTTGAGAGTCCGATCATTTTAAGAGAGTACTAAAATCACAATTGTTATGCTATGGAGATACTTTTAGAAGCGAAGGCTTCTCGTCAAAATTATGCCCGGTTTTTCATAAAAATAAATGCAAGATGATTTCTTTTTGAAAATGAGGTAGTTTCTCCCTAAATGCATGCTAGTATTTTTAAAATAATTTAGTTAATGCAATTCCTAGGATGTTTCTAAATTAAGAAACATAGTCTCTTGAAGTGGCTTGGTGAATATGTCGGCCACTTACTAATTGGTTGGCACATATTTCAGTCGAATATGCTTTGCGTCATCTGGTCACGAATGAAATGATATCAGATGTCGATATGTTTGGTCCTCGAGTGCAACACTGGGTTGTACGTTATGGCAATGGTGCTGGCGTTGTCACAAAAGATCGGGAACTCCACAGCTTCGTTACCGAAATTCCTTAGTTGTTGTTGAATCTAGAGTAGTTGAGCACAACAATTGTCCGCTGCAAATACTCTGCTTCTGTTGTTGAAGTTGGAATGGATGTTTTCTTCTTACTGCAACAGGAGACGAGCCATCACCTTGGAACTAGCAAGTTCCACATGTACTTTTTCTGTCCACTTTACATCCTGTATAGTTTGCATCAGAATAACTTATTAGATTAAAACTAGAGTCCTTCAGATACCACAGTCCCAAATATTGAGTTTCTTTAAGATATTTTTATATTCTCTTAAATGCAACATAATGAGATTGCTTGGGGTTGGCTTGGAATCTCCCACAGACTCCTACCGCAAATAGAATATCAGGTCGGCTTGCTGTTAGGTAAAGAAGAGAACCGATAATTCTCCAATAGGTAGTGATGTTGAAGCTTTGATCGTCTTCATCCTTGTCAAGCTTAATAGAGGAACTCATTGGTGGTGAGGCAGCAGAGAAACTCTCCATGACAAACTTCTTTAATATCTCCTTTATATACTTGGCCTGATTGATCAAAGTTCCCCCTTAAAGTAGTTAAACTTGAAGGCCCAAAAAGAAACTTAGCTCCCCCATCATACTCATTTCATACTTATCTGTCATCAACTTGGAAAACCTTTCAAACAGTTTGGGATTAGTTGACTCAAAAATAATATCATCAACATAAATTTGTACAAGTAAGAGGTGCTCATCTTTCTCGAATTTAAATAGTGTCTTATCTACGGATCCTATGGTAAAATCATGGTCAAATAAGAACTTTGTAAGAGTATCGTACCAAGCACTAGGAGCTTTTTTCAAACCATATAACGCTTTATCCAGTCTATAAACATGACTAATAAATGTAGGATTCTTAAAATTGGGGGTTGTTCAACATAAACTTCCTCATTGATTATACCATTTAGGAAAGAATTCTTAACATCCACTTGAAAAATTTAAAATTTTTAAAAGCAGCAAATGCTAAAAAGATACTAATGGCCTCTAATCTAGAAACATGAGCAAAAGACTCTTCGAAGTCAATGTCTTCTTCGTGTTTGTAGCCTTGGGCCACTAGTCTAGCCTTGTTCCTCGTAACCAAACCGTATTAATTGAGTTTATTGCGAAAGACCCATCTAGTTCCAATGACAGATTTATTAGTTGGTCTTGGAACTAGAGTCCAGACTTTGTTCCTCTCAAACTAGTTTAGTTCCTTTTGCATTGCTAAAATCCAATCAACATCAAACAATTCTTTATCCACCTTTTTAGGTTCAATCTGTGAGATGAAAGCAGAATTTGCATATTCTTCTAATAGTTGATGTCTGGTCCTAATAGGTTCATAGGAGTTACCTATGATTAGCTCGTGAGGATGATTTTTATTCCATTTGAGGTTCGGTCCTGAAATGATTTTTGACCGACCGGTTATTTGATCAAGATTTGACTAACCAGTAGGCTAATCAATGTCAGACCGACCAGTTTCCTTAACAATATCTGAAGTGTCAACTTCTTGTTGTGGGACAGCGTGATTTGGCTCAACTTCAGCGTTATTAACCGGTTTGGTCATAAACAATTCGTTGGTAGACCTAAACTTCATCTTCAGTATTAGATTGGATATTGATATTCTCTAATTTGTTAAATAAATTAATGGTTATGGAAGTATTACTTTCAACAGATTCATCAAATACAACATGTGATGATTCTTCAACGGTAAGATTTCTATTATTATAAACTCTATATGCTTTACTAACCGCAGAATATCCTAACATAATACCAACATCAGATTTGGCATCAAAAGCGGTCACATAGTTTTTGCCATTGTTTTGGATATAACACTTATAGCCAAAGATCCTAAAATATAGGATATTAGGAACTTTGTCATGGTAAACCTCAAAGGGCGTTTTACTAAATCGTTTGTTTATCCTGGACCGGTTTTTAGTATAACATGCTGTATTAATAGCTTTTGCCCAAAGTTTTTGAGCTACACCTGAATCGACTATCATGGATCTGAAAGCTTCCTTGAGGGTTCTACTTCTCAGCTAATTCATTTTATTGAGGGGTTCTAGCACTAGACAACTCATGTCTAATAACTGATTCCTCAAGATAATAAGTCAAAGTTCTATTAGTGAATTCGATGCCTCTATCACTTCTAATTTTATTATCATGTACAAATTTTTCATTTTGTACTCTTTTAAGCATTTTAATTAAATTAGGGGTTTCTTGATCTTTGGAAAATAAGAAGATGCCCAAGTAAACCTAGAGTAATCATCAATAATTACTAAAATGTAGTTCATTCCTCCTAAATTGGTTACCTTAACTAGACCGAAAAGGTCCATGTGTAGGAGTTCTAAACATCTGCTAGATTGAATATTTCCTTTACTTTTGAAAGTTGATTTGATTTGTTTGCCTATTTGGTAAGCAAAGAAAACCTTGTCTTTTGAAAACTTTATATTATGAATACCTTCAACTAACTCTTTAGTGTAAATATAATTGATTGTTTTAAAGTTCAAATGATTTAATCTTTTATACCATAGTCAGTTTTGGTCGCTTTTAGAAATCATGCAAATAAATTTATTAGATATATTTTTCCAGTTTACTTTATAAATGTTTCCTTCCCTATGCCCAGTCAACAAAGTACATCCCTATTGATTCTTAACTAAACATGCTTGTTTATGAAATTCAACCGTTTATCCTATGTCACACATTTGACTTATGCTAAGTAGGTTGAAACAAAATTTTCAACAAGTAACACATTATTTATTGTTAGGTTTCCATAGACAATCTTACCCTTGCCCATAGTCTTACCCTTAGAGTTGTCACCGAAAATAATCTTTAAACCAGATTCTTTCACAATATCGGTTAATAGCTTGTTGTTTCTGGTCATGTGCGTTAAGCATCCACTATCGAGGTACCATTCCGAATCCATCAAGTATTTAACCGGTTTATCCTGCAAAATATAACTATTTACACCTTTTGATACCCACATTTAATTGGGTCCACGGCTAATTAGTCCCTTAGGAATCCATACTTGTCTTACTTTGATAGTTCTCCCAGTTCTATCTACCAGTTCTGTCGTGTTAAAGAACTCTCGAACGACTTCCGGATAGTATATCGCCGGTCCATTAAGGAAATTGCATAGTCCGGACTCTTCGATGGATTTGATTAGTTTCCGCATCTCGATCGATCATGTATGCTTGATGCATTCAAAACCAACTTGTATAATGTGGTTGAATAATGTATTATCTCTTCCCATGGTTATGTTCTAGTTCTAGCGAAGAATGAGAAGATTATGATTCTAGTGAGAAGGTAGAGAAAAGTGTATTAGGGTTTGCAAAGTGAAATCCAATTCTGAAATCGTGCATTCCCTCCAAATATATAGTTAGTTTCCAAACTAGGTAATGAACCATCACCCTTTCACTTGTGACCCCACGTAACCCCCCCACCCCCCCAAAAAAAAATAGGCAAAATTGGCTTCATATTTGAAAATGGATCCTTTTTCGAGGTAAAAGTAACTGTTTGAGTCTTAATGATTACTCTTAAAACTTGTTATTAAATGTAGTTCATTAAACGACCATTTTTAGGCATGCGATTTAATATATTTAATGACTTTATCATTTAAAAAATATTTAATACATATATTAAAAACAAATTAAATAATATTATGCCGATTTAAGAAATGTAACCGGTTTTTGAACAAAATAATTGATTTTTCATGAAAGCATATACTACAATGTGAAACGTTTGACAACCCTAATTTCTATCCCTTCTGATTTCTGTTGCCTCTATTCTATTTATCCATCTTATAACATTTTCTTTGGTCAGAATGCTGGATGGTCTGATCAATGTTCCCAGTCCGAGATCGGCGTTAAGGGAAAGAAGAAGACTGTTGATCTGAGGAATGTAACCGATCATAGGCCGAGGAGAGGAAATAATTTTGTTTAGGTTCTCGAAAATAACTTGAGACCAGTTGATCGGGGTGCTACTCACGATGGAAATCATCATTTCAAAAATCTTTTTGGTGTAAAAGTGAATGGATTCTTTTGCTAGGATGCTTCTGCCGACTATATCACAGAGAATCTGGATGTGATGACATAGTCTTGATTTGAGTCCATGAGTTTCTACTGGAACCTCAGAGATTGAGAAGAGAAAAGTTATTTCTTGGATAATATTTTCAGGAGATGGTGGGAAGTCGAAAAATCCTTCAGTGGGGAGGTCGAAAAAATGACCGAAATCGTCTTCTCTTATTGTGATGGATCTACCTCTTACCCTTGATACGATTGAGTCATTGATGACTCTGGCATTTGAGAAAGATTCGATGACCTGTCCTTCAAGAATCTTATAGGATCCTTCAAGAAATTTCCTCAAACCGGAAGTGCCCATAAGTTCAAATATGGTTTCATAAACTTCATGGTCCTCGACAGTTAAAACTGATTCGAAGTCGACGATAAGACAAGTATGGGCTGATGCTAGACTCATTTTTAGAATATAGATTTGAAGAACGAGTTTCTAGATTTTGGATAGATCTGATGAGGGCTTGTGGTGATTTATTCTTAGAGATGTTCTTCTTAAATAGACATATGGAACCGATTGAGGGTTATCCAAATATATCTAGCCGTTATGATGGTCATTGAAAAGACATGACTTTTTATGTTATTCGAGAAAGCACTTTTTAGAGTAATAGATCTTGTGAAATGCCTTTGTTAGGATCGGGGACGCCCTTGGAGGACCGGGGTTAATTTTCCGGTTTTGGTAAGGGTGGCCGCTTACAGCAACACACAACACTTTGGTGATAGTCCGGTTAGAGACTAAAACCTTTCTTAACACTACGCAAACCGTTACAAACTTCTTGAACCAAGTTCAAGTGCGGAAGTAGTTTGTTTCGGCTTGAAGCAACACACAAGACTTTGGATGATATTTGTAAGTGATCGGCTAGAGAAGATAGATGGACCGATTTGGTTAAGGATTATGTTTAGGTTGGTAATGGTTCGGTTTTTAGAGTGAGTAAGCTGGAAATAAAGAAAATAACACGAGACAAGATTTTTTATGGATGTTCGGAGCAAACCCTCCTACGTCACCCCTTCTTCTCAAATTATGAGAAGGATCTCCACTAACTCTTTAGAGTTACAATTACACTTCCGGTCGAGCCCAACTTCGCTACTCGCCGGTTACACCAAACTCACACTTTGATGTAATACAACAACTCAACAAAAACAACACACAAACAAGCTTCCGGTTTTAGGCAAAACCGGTTTTAGAATATAAGACTTTATCTCTCTAGAATTTAATGCTTTGATGATTTCTTTTCGTAATCCGTCACTTGCCTTTAATGAAGACGATCCGTCTTCCTTTTATAGCTGAAAGGACACAACGGTCATATTTTTCTCTCTCCTGGTAATGATCAAGAGGCTTGCACGCCTTCCCTCTTGGACAGATCAATTTGGACACATGGCAGACATGCACTTTAACCGGTTTGCATGTTGGACACATGGCAGACATGCGCTTAGCCGGTTTTCATTCTGAACACATGGCAGCTCTTAGCCGGCTGCCTGACAGCTACCTGCTGCCTAGAGATTGCTTCTGGATTTGGACAAGCATGCCTGACAGCTACCTGCTGCCTGGAGATTGCTTCTGGATTTGGACAAGCATGCCTGACAGCTACCTGCTGCCTGAAGATTGCTTCTGGATTTGGACAAGCATGCAGCATTTAATCAACCGGAACCGGAACATTGAATGACTGAGCGGCTGCATTTAATCAACCGGAACATTTATGACCGAGCGGCTGCAGTTAATCAACCGGAGCATTTATGACTGAGCGGTTGCACTTAATAAGCCGGCACTTAATCAACCGGAGCATTTATGACTGAGCGGTTGCACTTAATAACCGGAACATATTTATGATTGGAGCGGCTGCATTTAATGGCGGTTGACCGATCCGGTTTGACTGAACTTTACTGACCGGTTCCGGACTCCTTGACTGAACTCCGGTTGACCAACCGGTTGACTGAACTTCTTGGACAAACCGGTTGCGGTTGCTTTTACTTCAAACCGAAGTCAAACAACCGGAACGGTATATATATTTCCAACCGAATGGATTTTTCTCAATTTCCCTGAAACAGCAAAACTTTAAATATTATTTGCAGCCAGTGGGATTTGATCCCTGGTCACCTGTGTGACAGGCAGAGGCATTTACCACTACGCTACAACAGCTTCTTGTTATATTTAAACCAGTTAATATATTTGATATAACTTAGCGGTTTAACATATATTTTTCATAAGTTATAACAATTATTTTCTAACCGGTTTAAAATTAATCTACTTAATTTTTCTATCAATTTCTCCCTTTTTGATTATTTAGAATAAATATTCAAAACTTGTAATGTATGGCCGGTTTTAAAATTAATCTACTTAATTTTTCTATCAATTTCTCCCTTTTTGATTATTTAGAATAAATATTCAAAACTTGTAATGTGTGGCCGGTTTTTGAAGAACTTACACTTGTTTGGCCGGTTTTTGAAGAACTTACACTTGTTTGGCCGGTTTTTGGAAAAACGGTTTCGTTTAAGAATTTTTTTTTTTTTTTTTTTTTAAACAAATTTCCTTCAAATTCTGTAATCTAACAATTCTAAAATATTTCTAAGGGAAGAAAACTTAGACTCGAGAAGTGGCTTTGTGAGGATGTTAGCCACTTCATTCTTGTTCCCTTCAAATGATGTGTTCGTCAGCAGCCGGCTGTCCGGATGCCATGCTATCTCTTCCAAGCTTCTGTCTTGATTTACCTGCATTCATAGACAATAAAGAATCTGGTCCCCATTTTTCTTTGGGTCCGTGGCTTATTAATCCCTTAGGAATCCAGACTTTAATAAGTCGGATAACTTTCCCGGTTATGGTTCTAATTACTTTTCCGGTGCTTGGCTTGACATCTTTCTGTTGTCCTAAGAGTGCCTTATTTTGTGGGTGTGTATCGGTTTGTTTACCTGCTGGCCGGTTGGCTTTCCTTCTCTCAGGATGAAGCCATTTTTCCGAGTCAGTTGGACTTACATATTTTATTTCTTTTTCCGGTTTTGAGTCACATTGTGCCTCATTGTCGGTTGATGAACTCTTGACAAATCTTATGAAAGGAAGATTGTCTTTTGTGAGTTTCATCCCGTTGGAATGCTTGTGAGTGGCGGATTTGTTATAACCAATACCAAATTTACATTTGGGATGTCTTTGGTAATTAGACATCTGGCTTACCGCTTCACTAGATCTCTTCCAAGAAGCCGTGACATATTTAATTCTCTCATTTTCTTCGGTTAACGATTGGACTGTCTCCTTGAGCTTCTCATTCTCTAAGGATAGTCCAACCGGTTCGTAAGTCTCGGTTCCGCTTGGCTCACCAGCGGTACCACTTGACTTTCCGGTTTCATATTTTGTTTGGGTCGGTATTAAAACAGCCAATTTTTTGAACTCATCGACCATGTCGTTGAGTGCAATAACTAAGTCTTCTTTAGTAAATTCTTCAGAAGAGAAATCAAATACCTCAGATTCTTTCTCCGCCATGAAGCATGCATTAACTTTATCATCGCCGTCGCTGGATGATGAGTCGTCCGAATCGCTATCGGCCCATTTGCTATTGATTTCATAAGCTATCAGAGCCTTATGATCTTTCCGGTTCTCCTTTATTTGGTCGCTACCCTCACATAGTTGGATCAACTTCTCCCAAATTTCTTTAGCAGAGGAGCACAGCTTGATCTTACTAAACATATTTCTGTCCAACGACTTGAACAAAATGTTTTTAGCAACATTATCCAAGTTATTCATCTTCTTATCTTCCGTCGTCCATTTGTATCTTGGCTTATCAATCTTTATCGGGCCATCGGTAATAACATACCACATGTCGTCGTCTTGTGAGGCCAAATGCACTTCCATCCGTATCTTCCAATCAACATATTCTTCGATGCAGAACATGGGGGGCTCGTTGATGAAAGACATGATGGTATTCGGCTGCTTGAGTGTTAAGATCCTCGCTCTGATACCACTTGTTAGGATCGGGGACGCCCTTGGAGGACCGGGGTTAATTTTCCGGTTTTGGTAAGGGTGGCCGCTTACAGCAACACACAACACTTTGGTGATAGTCCGGTTAGAGACTAAAACCTTTCTTAACACTACGCAAACCGTTACAAACTTCTTGAACCAAGTTCAAGTGCGGAAGTAGTTTGTTTCGGCTTGAAGCAACACACAAGACTTTGGATGATATTTGTAAGTGATCGGCTAGAGAAGATAGATGGACCGATTTGGTTAAGGATTATGTTTAGGTTGGTAATGGTTCGGTTTTTAGAGTGAGTAAGCTGGAAATAAAGAAAATAACACGAGACAAGATTTTTTATGGATGTTCGGAGCAAACCCTCCTACGTCACCCCTTCTTCTCAAATTATGAGAAGGATCTCCACTAACTCTTTAGAGTTACAATTACACTTCCGGTCGAGCCCAACTTCGCTACTCGCCGGTTACACCAAACTCACACTTTGATGTAATACAACAACTCAACAAAAACAACACACAAACAAGCTTCCGGTTTTAGGCAAAACCGGTTTTAGAATATAAGACTTTATCTCTCTAGAATTTAATGCTTTGATGATTTCTTTTCGTAATCCGTCACTTGCCTTTAATGAAGACGATCCGTCTTCCTTTTATAGCTGAAAGGACACAACGGTCATATTTTTCTCTCTCCTGGTAATGATCAAGAGGCTTGCACGCCTTCCCTCTTAGACAGATCAATTTGGACACATGGCAGACATGCACTTTAACCGGTTTGCATGTTGGACACATGGCAGACATGCGCTTAGCCGGTTTTCATTTTGAACACATGGCAGCTCTTAGCCGGCTGCCTGACAGCTACCTGCTGCCTGGAGATTGCTTCTGGATTTGGACAAGCATGCCTGACAGCTACCTGCTGCCTGGAGATTGCTTCTGGATTTGGACAAGCATGCCTGACAGCTACCTGCTGCCTGAAGATTGCTTCTGGATTTGGACAAGCATGCAACATTTAATCAACCGGAACCGGAACATTGAATGACTGAGCGGCTGCATTTAATCAACCGGAACATTTATGACCGAGCGGCTGCAGTTAATCAACCGGAGCATTTATGACTGAGCGGTTGCACTTAATAAGCCGGCACTTAATCAACCGGAGCATTTATGACTGAGCGGTTGCACTTAATAACCGGAACATATTTATGATTGGAGCGGCTGCATTTAATGGCAGTTGACCGATCCGGTTTGACTGAACTTTACTGACCGGTTCCGGACTCCTTGACTGAACTCCGGTTGACCAACCGGTTGACTGAACTTCTTGGACAAACCGGTTGCGGTTGCTTTTACTTCAAACCGAAGTCAAACAACCGGAACGGTATATATATTTCCAACCGAATGGATTTTTCTCAATTTCCCTGAAACAGCAAAACTTTAAATATTATTTGCAGCCAGTGGGATTTGATCCCTGGTCACCTGTGTGACAGGCAGAGGCATTTACCACTACGCTACAACAGCTTCTTGTTATATTTAAACCAGTTAATATATTTGATATAACTTAGCGGTTTAACATATATTTTTCATAAGTTATAACAATTATTTTCTAACCGGTTTAAAATTAATCTACTTAATTTTTCTATCAGCCTTTTCAGAGAATATGTCCAAAAGATTCATAGGAAGTAACTAACCGGTCAAGTTTCTTGTCAAGTTTACCGAACATATCGGTTTTATGAGAAGCAACCGCTTCTCCATGAGAATGTGCCCGGTTTTTGTGAATATAGTGAGATAGGATCATCTTTGAAAAATTGAAGTCCTTCTTTTAATAGATCATTCTAATAAAGCTGCATTTTCATTCATACTTGTGAAATAAAGATATTAGATGACATTGCAAAACCAATTCATGAAACAAAATGATCGGTTTATTTTTCAAAAGAGATTATTTGCTAGACATTGATCGAACATTATTGGCTCGAGGATCCAACGGTCAATCTTTTTCTGATTTGTGCTCTCTCCACTCAATCAATGTGCGCCTGCAGACTTTCCTTTGTGAGAAGTTGGGATGGGTGAAGGGTAATTCCACAACCGAGAAAGATGTCGATATTAAAGAATAAACCACATAGATGGGAGGCATATTCGGTCATCATCTTGTCCGAAGAGATCATTTTCGACCAGTTTATTGATATTCCTTCTATGATGGTAACCATCATCTCAAATATTCTTTGGGAATAGTAGTTAGTTGATTCCTTAGCAAGAATACTTTTTCCAATGATCTCGCTAAGAATTTGATATTCAATGTGTAGGAGCGATTTTGCTCCATACATTTCCACTGGATTATCAAAGTGAGAGAGATGATGACGCATTTCATTGATGATTTCATTAGAGAATGAGAAGTCAGAGATGCCCTCGGTTGGTAGGTCGCAACTTCGTGCGAGATCCATCTCATTGAAGACAAATTCCTAACCTCAAACTGTGGAAAGGATGAAGTATTCATTGATTATTTTGGCATTCTTGAAGAATTCAAGGATGACTTCATTGTTTATGGAAGATCGGTTTTCAAGAAATGGCCTTAGACCGGTTGTTTCAAGAGCTCTGAAAATTGATGAGACTACCATATCTTCACAAGTTAATATTGATTCGAAGACTACCAGAAGAGTGTTGTTTGAAAGAGTGTGATTCATCTTTTAAGAGTAGTCTTTTGTTTGAGATGGTTGTTCAAAGATTTTTAGTTGTTATATAAGGAAAGGAAATGATTTTTCCCATTGGAAATTAAAAGGATCGGTGTAATCAATAGAGACGGGGGTCTAACTATTGATGACAACTTCAGAAAAACGGTTTGATAGAAATCATGTTAGAGATTAATATCACTTTCTATTCTTCACAAACCCTTACAAACTCTTGAAGCGATTCAAATGCAGAAATATTTGCTTAGGTTTGAAGCTAAGAACTAGTTCGAAAAGAGAAGACAAAATGTAAATGACACAGTAGGTTGTTTATGGATGTTCGGAGCAAACTCTCCTACGCCACCCCTTCTTCCAACCACCAGAAGGATTCACTATACTTCTTTGAATCAAATACAGTTTACTGGCTAGCTAACTGTTGAACAAAACATATTCTGTTCAACTTACAATATATTTAAGAAAATCACTCAGCTAGATAATGTTCTTAATTCTATCTCTCTCTTAAAGATGATGTACAAAATTAGTAAGCAAGAGCAAACAACAATTCGTGAGACAGTGCCAAGAATCAGCAGCTCATCCGTTGTCCTTGAGGATCATTAAATAGAGAAGAGATACCAACAGTCGAATCTTCTGCACTGACACGTGGCGGTCACCAATTGGAATCCCACCCATAGTAAAAGAGTACAACAGGCTCTATACGCAAGGATCGTGGTCGTACCACTCTAGTAGTGCGCAAAATATTCTTCTAAGATTGTCCTGCAAGGAATAAGTAATGGAAAGAATATTTACTTACGTGGCATTCATTCATTGGATTCAACTGGGTGTCGTACCGAGCTGCACGGATCCGTGAAGCAGGAGTAGAGAACGGCTAGTTGATCGTGGGTAGACGAATGCTAACTTGAGACGGCTGCTGAAGCGAGGCATTAGACGTGCTTCATTAGACTACCAAGTCTAAGAAGTTTAACGTCTACGTCTAATAGCGAGATTCATTAGATCACTAAGTCTAATGGGGTTAGACGGCACGTCTAACTACGTGTCTGTTAGACTGCACGTCTAACTACATGTCTGTTAGACTGCACGTCTAACTACGTGTCTGTTAAACTGCACGTCTAACTACGTGTCTGTTAGACTGCACGTCTAACTACGTGTCTGTTAGACTGCACGTCTAACTATATGTCTGTTAGACTGCACGTCTAACTACGTGTCTTTTAGACTGTACATCTAACTACGTGTCCGTTAGACTACACGTCTAACTACGTATCTTTTAGACTGCACGTCAAACTACGTGTCTGTTAGACTGCACGTCTAACTAGCAACACGTCTAATAAGCCTTCAAACTAAGTCTAACTTAGCATTTTTGATGCACCTATACAAAAACAATTAGACGACTTAGCTTCATTCTAAATCAAAGTTTTACTTAATACATCATTAAAATAACGTTAGTCAAAATAGTTTGACCTAATAGAAATTATCCTTGAAGTTATTAGAAGGGAATTCATCTAAAATTTTGGATGGTCAAACAAGGAAAATATTTATTTCATTTCCAAGAAGATGACACTTTAGTGAAATGTCATTCCTCCACCTTGAATAGTGATAGATATAGGTCTTCACGTGGTTTGAGGAATGGCTGTTTTTCTTTTTCACAAGGAATATGTTCAGAAAGATACTTATAAACGCTAGTTAGATGTCACATCTTGTAAGAGAAATGAGACTACCGAAATTTCCATGTAGGAGACCGGTCGGTTGTCTATAAAAACGGTTTTATTGCGATCGGTTATTTATTCTTGAAGAAAAGCCACTTTATCTTATAACCGGAAATCTTACTTGGAGGTAATTATTCAATCAGAAATAACCGATTGGTTTTATCGATTTTACATAAGCAGTTCGGTTTTACCATAAAATGATTTTACCGGTTTCAAGAGGTGGCAGCCATCCGGTTTTATCTGTCTAGGGTCTTTTTCCTTATAGATTTATGCACATAAAATATTGATGTAAGTGTCCGATCAGTTTTTGAAAAAATATCAAATTTGAAGAAGCCGACCGATTTTATGAAAATACTGAAATCATGGTTTTTCTACTAAAGTGATATGTTTGAGAAGTATGAATTTCTCCCTGAGATAATGCCCGGTTTTTTATGAATGCAAAAATAAAGTCAAAATGTTCTTTTTGTGAGAAGGTTTCTTTTTCACAAGGAATATGTTCAGAAAAATACTTATAAACGCTGGTTAGATGTCCAATCTTGAAAGAGAAATGAGACTACCAAAATTTCAAAGTAGGAGACCGGTCGGTTGTCCATAAAATCAGTATTATTGCGATCGATTATTTATTTCTGAAGAAAAGCCACTTTAGCTTATAACCGGAAAGCTTACTTGGAGGTAATTATTCAATCATAAATAACCGATTGGTTTTACCGATTTTACTTAAGCGGTTCGGTTTTATATTTTTTTTCGGTAGAATGATTTTACCGGTTTCAAGAGGTGGCAGCCATCCGATTTTATCTGTCTAGGGTCTTTTTCCTTATAGATATATGCACATAAAATATTGATGTATGTGTCCGATCGATTTTTTAAAACATACCGAAATTTGAAGAAGCCGACCAATTTTATGAAAATACTGAAATCATAGTTTTTCAACTAAAGTGATATGTTTGAGAAGCAAGAATTTCTCCCTGAGATCATGCCCGATTTTTTATGAATGCAAAACTAAAGTCAAAATGTTCTTTTTGTGAGAAGGTTTCTCCGTAAATGCATGTCAGTATTTTAAGTAATAATTTGACTACTATCAGTAAGACTCATAATTGATCTGAAATATGAAAACTTACCTTCCTGTAGGTGTTTTGTGAAGATATCGGCCACTTGTTGCTCGGTTGAAACATATTCTAGCCGAATATGTTTCTTCTGTACATGTTCCTAAATAAGATGTGTCGAATATCAATGTGCTTCGTTCTTGAGTGTAACACGAGATTGTATGTGATTGCAATGACACTTGTGTTGTCACAGAAAATGGGATATTCCTCAGTTGTTATGCCAAAGTCCCTTAATTGCTATTGGATTCAGAGGAGTTGAGCACAACTACCGACTGTAAGATACTTCGCTTCTGCCGTTGAAGTTGCAACTGATGTTTATTTCTTGTTGTACTAGCAAACAAGTCAGTCACCCATGAACTGACATGTCCCGCTGGTGCTCTTCCTATCAATTTTGCAGCTTGCATAGTCTGCATCAGAGTAGCTCGTTAAATTGAAACTGGAATCCTTCGAATACCACAATCCCACATCTTTAGTTCCTTAAAGATATTTCAATATTCGTTTGGTAGCAGTGTAATGAGATTATTTAGGATTAACATGAAATCTTCCGCAAACTCCAACTGCAAATAGGACGTCCAGTTGGCTAGCTGTTAAGTAGAGAAAAGATCCAATGATTCTACGATATTTTATTATGTCAATACTTTGACCATCTTCATCCTTATCTAATTTGATTGAGGAGCTCATTGGAATCCATACTCGAATTAATTGAATAATTCTCCCTGTAACTGTCTTAATAGTTCTACTTGTATCGGTCTTGACATCTCTCTGTCTGCCTTTGAATACCTCATTGTGTTATGGTGGTGATCTTTAATGAGTCCTTTTTTATTTTCTATCATGTTCTTGCCTAACCGACCGATTGGCTTTCCTTCTCTCATGAATGAGCTATCGCGACTTGTCGGTTGGTCCTACATATGTTTGTTCTTTTTCCAGTTTTGAATCGTGACTTGCTTCACTGTCGGTTAATGTACTCTTGACAAATTTTATAAATGGAAGATTGTCTTTACTGAGTTTCAACTCTTTGCAGTTAGAAGGTTTATACTTATGTAGATTGTTGTCGTCAAATCCTAGACCGAACTTGCAATTATAGGGTCTTTGATGAATCGTCATCTGGCTCACAGCATCTCTAAATATCT
The DNA here is from genome assembly GCF_907164915.1 of Impatiens glandulifera. NCBI lineage: Eukaryota > Viridiplantae > Streptophyta > Magnoliopsida > Ericales > Balsaminaceae > Impatiens > Impatiens glandulifera. The sequence goes on from NC_061864.1 coordinate 43,739,728, forward strand.
TCCATGCAACAATCACATATTTAGTTCTTTCATTTTATTTTGTCAATGATTGGACTGTCTCCTTGAGCTTCTCATTCTTAGAGGATAGTTCAATAATTCCACCAGTCTGAATATTAACTAGGTTGGTACAAGGTTGGATAGATTCCTATACTTAATGACCATGTCATTGAGTGTAGTAATTAGATCCTCTCGGGTGAAGTCCTCACGAGTGAAGTCAAATACCTCTTCTTCATTAGCCATAAAACTTCTAATTCCTTCATCGTCACTGTCTGAATCGCTATGTGCCCACTACTTCCACCATCATCGACTATCAAGGCCTTTTGGATTTATTTTCCTTAATTGTTTGACTAGTGATCTTCCCTTTGGTTCTGATCATTTGGCTTTTTGTCGTCCCTTTGTGGCTTCCTGCACTCCGACCTGTATTGACTTAGAGTATCACAGTTAAAACAGTGAACGTTAGCTTTGTTACCGTTAGAGTAGTTGTAGTTATAGGAGTTGGTGGGTTGGTTCTTCTTCATGAACTTTCCGAACTTCCTGGATAGCATGGCCATCCCATCATCGCTGAACTGTTCAGCCGATTTGATAGGTACATGAGTTGTCGGTTCCACAGAGGTCACTAGGGCTCTGTTAACTGTTGATGCTGAGGCTTCATCTTCATTTCTCGATTTTATTTCGAACTCATATGCCTTCAGATCTTCAAAGACATCATGCAGCTTCATCTTATGAAGACCTTTTGATTCTCTCATCACCATGGTTTTGATATCCCAAACACTAGGAAGTGATCTTAGAGCTTTGACAATAGTTTCTTTGTTATCGTATTTCTTTCCAAGAAGTGAGAGGTTGTTCACAACATTAGTGAAACGATTACCAAATTCCTTCATAATTTCATCGGGGCGCATCCTGATATTTTCAAACTTTTGGTTAGCCACCATGATCTTGTTTTCTTTCGTTCGCTCGTTTCTTTCGTGAATCTGGATGACTGACTCCCATATTTCTTTGGCAGTAGTGCATCCTCTGATCTTGGCAAACGTGTTTCTGTCCTAGGTTTTGTAGATGGCATATATATAGTGGTTGTCAAAATTGTTCCTTCTTTTGTCCGTAGTTGTCCATTCGATCCTTTCCTTGTCTATCTTTATTGGACCATCGGACAGGATGAACATCATTTCATTATCCATGGTCGTTAAGTGCAGTTGCATGCGTAGCTTCCAATCAACAAAATCTTGGCTTTCGAGTAGTGGAGGCTTTTTTCGCTGATGTTCAACATTCTTACGTCTGGTTGCTTGAGTATAGAGATTAGCTGCTCTGATATCACTTGTTAGGATCGGGATTGTCGAAGGAGACTAGGGTCTCTCTAGAGTGAATGCTTAGACAACACGTCGGTTGATACTAACCCTGTTAGAGGTTAATATTGGTCTCAATACTACGCAAGTTGTCACAAACTCTTGAACCGAGTTCAACTGCGGAACTGTTCATTTCAACTTGAAGCAACACACACACGGTATAGACAATAATAAGAGAACCCAAAGTAGAAAAAAACACAACACATGATTTATGGATGTTCCGAGATAAAGCTCCTACGTCACCCTTCTTCTCAAATTTTGAGAAGGATATTCACTCAGAATATTCAAAACAGTTTACAATGCGTCGAACAACTGAGGCTTATTTACTGCTCGTTTTTGACTTCTCACTAAGCTCACTCTATTGAACAAAAAAAGATTATGCAACTTACAATACTCACCACTCACACAGAATAGATGAATTTGTAATACACGTGAAATTCCAACACACAATAGCTTGAACAGAAATTATCGCAAAGGTGGTTTGACAGTTCTTTCATAGTTGCAGTTCGTAAAATGTTCGAAAGGTGAGATACTCTATTGGTTGAGCTCTTGTCTCTTAAATAGAGAATATGACAACAATCATATTCTTCTTCAACGGTTATATTTCATTGATAGTACATCAACTCTTGGGTCTGATTGGTTGAGGATTGTTGTGGTACATTCTTGGGATATCTTTTGATCTTGTTAAATAATAAGTCAACATGACTATTAATTGAGTTAATGATTTCCGAGGAGCAGATCATCATGCAGATTTGTCTTCTAATGATTTGGATATCTGGAGTAGTGTGAAGGATATCTGCTCCAAAAAGGTAGTGTTGCACTTATACCAAAATGGAGAATCAATCTTCTGTAGCAAGCTTCTACTTCCAAAAAGTGTTTCATTAAACTTATATTGAAATGGTAATGGAGAAGTCTGATCATGTGAAGGCTCCCTTCTGTAATTACCGGAAATGTTTTGTGTTGCACAGAAAGGGAAACTACCGGTTGCTCTTAGTATAGACCTTTCTTAACATAACACCGATTCCGCCTCCTAGAATATGACCAATTAAGTTACCGATCATTTTACCGATTTACCCTTTTTGTAAGTAACCGGTGAAGTTACCGTTACATGAATTTTACATATTTTGTGTCTTGTAAAGTAGAAACCAATCAAATAACCGACTTTGTTCCTTGTAAAATAGAAACCGATCAAATAACCGATTTTGTGTTAAAGTAACTGAGGATTTTACCGAAAGAATTATCGGACAAGTTACCAGATCTGCTTTGAAAGTAATTGATCGGTTTTATAGAACTTCCTGAGCAGTGAAACCGAATTCTTTTACCGAACCGCAGCCTTTATGAAACCGAAGATGTTATTGGTTAAACCGTTGGTCGGTTTACCGATTTAGCTCTTTGACGATATCATCCGATATTTTTACTAATTAGTTGATTGAGTAGTAAAACCTATCTCTTATTGTTAAGTCAATTACTACTGATTCCGGTTTTTGACAAGTTGCCAATAATTTTACCGAATATTCTGCAAATCGGTAAAACCGATTTCTTTCACTGAATCCGATCCATTACTGGTTTCGTTTCTTGTATAGAAGGACGAATATAACTTTGATTAGATAAAACCGATTTGCGCCGTTTTTATAGCATCGGTCAACCAAGCTGAGCGGTAAAACCGATTTCCATTACTAAACCGAGCATGTAACCGATTGTTCCTCCTCGACCAATATATGAGCATAATACCGATTTGTAAGACTGGAGGAGTAGGATACCGGTTTCAGTTTTACCGAAGGAAAATATTACCGATTTTGGTTTTAACGATTTCTGAACTTCTTGGTTTTTCGGTTTCTTTTTATCCTACACATATGATTAATTTGGTTAAGTTCTTTAGATAGTTAATTACTTACTAATTGACTATCTAATTTTTATAACAATTTCTCCCTTTTTGATTATTTAAGTTAAATATTCAAAACCCTATAATCGTTGGTCGTTCAAATTAATCTCAATTTCTAACAATTTCTCCCTCTATTGATACTTTATAATAAAATATCAAAACCAGTTTGGTTCTTGAAAAACTTTTCTTGCAATAGGTTTTCGGCAAAAATTTCGGCAGCAAATTCTCTCATCACGAATACACGATCGACACAATTTGCACGGTATCAAGGTCGCAGTTCGCTTATTGTGTTCACATTCTTAGTTTTTCAGTGTGACTTGTTAAACGTGCGCACAATCGACACAATCAGCATGAAAGATACGGTATCGACTCTAATTGTTAGGTCGGTCATTCATCTACAAAGCTTGGTTTGAAGGTTAGGGTTTCTGGTTTACCCTGTTTTGTATAGCTAGGGTTTCAGGTGTATCCTATTTTGTAATTGCTCTTCTTTGTTGTTTTGTTTCTTTGTTCTGTTTTTCATTAAAATGGGAATAAAGAAAAGCAATAAGTATAAGGAAGTCAAAAAAATTGTGATGGAAGGTTTAAGGGAGGTATCGAAAAAGAAAATTGATAGGATTGCTGAAGAAATAATCCAGGAAAAACAAGAATGTAGCAAAGGTAAGGAACCAATTGCTATTAAAGATTCAGAAGAAAATACTGTAGGAAAACAGGGGAAGAAATAAGGAATTTGGATGGTTGGTTATAATGAAAGATCCAACCAATCACAATTAGTAAAGAGAAAGCTCAACAAATAATAGTCCAACTCAATATTCATTATCTCTAGGACTGGAATTTACTGAAGAAAATAGAATATGAGGAGATAGTTAAATGGTCAGTTGATGCAATAAAGTAGTTTATGAAGGCTCCCAAAACCAAGACTTACACTATCATGGAAAGTCAACGAGCTATGAAAGAATAAAGCTTAAAAGAAATCTAAAGATCATGCCTACAAAGGAAAAATCTACTTGAGGGATATCCAAAAAAGGTAGAGGTACTCAACTCTCCTTTTGAATTTAAACTACCTTCTAAAGTAGAGGAGAAATATATTGAAGACTAGGAGTTTGTGGTGGTTAGAAACTTCAGTCCACAAATTTCAAAGTAATGGACAAATATTCCTCCATAACGGCTTTCAATTGTACAACTACTTTCTCGTCTGCTTTTGCAGTGGCACTCATAGGGTTGAAATTTTTCGTGCATTCTTTAAGTAATGGAGACAGCGCTCAACCTGTCGCATATGCTTCCACGAACTCCCTCCTTCGCAAGGCTTCAAAAACATATGTGGTCTTGGTCAAGGAGAATATTTCTTTTTCAAGAATAAGAAGTTTAGACCACTGATGGTCTTTAGGGGCTTTTGGAAAAACTTTGCTGAAACTTGTTCCAAGTCTTATATATGCCCATGAGTAGAACAAGTCAATTCTTGCACTGGCATTTATATCAGTTTCTTCGAGAATGCGCTTAACAGTTTCCTGAACCTCTAGAGATGCGTCGAGAGGCGACTCAGAAGTAGACGGTGTAGTGTCTTTGTTTGATTTTCCTTGGTCTTCTTCAATAGTTTTTTCGGATTCTTGAACCGGTTCCCTAATTTCAACTGCTAGAATTGGAGTGGATTCTTTATCAATAGTTTCTATAATCATCTGATCATTCGTAGTTAATGTGCCCGTAACTTTAAATGGAATCTCCTCCTAGGATGCTTGATCCATAATGACTTGACCGATTGTTGTTTCCTCTGGCTGACCGGATTTTAGCATAGTGGACAGATCAGTTTAAGGAACCACATTTACCAGATCAGTTTCATCTGACCGACCTGTTTCAGAAAGTTCATCCAACCTGTTCGAAATGTCAGTTTTTATCGATCAAACCTCTAAAACCGTAGGCTAAATCGTATTGGCAGGAGGCACCAAACCTTCCTTCTAGATTGGAGCAACAAATGTGGCATTAAAACGAGGTAGAGTGGGAATATTTACTTCGGACCGGGGCTTCTTTTGTGAGGATAAAGTTTCAGGTGCTTTTCCTGATCTTGATCTGGCACGGCTGGTGGTATTAGCGACAAATTCAGCCATTTAACTGAATTCCTTTGATGGTGAAGCATGAGTGGACGGATTTATATTTTTCGAATCTCCCTATGACTTTTCTCCAGCCTTCTTCGTATTGACAGTCTTTCCCCACTCGATTTCTGACGAGTCGCCTTGGAGTTAGACTTCTTGGCATTATTTATTTTAGTAATATATCGACCACTAGAGGCAACAATTATAATTTTGATGGGGTTTAGAGGGGTACATGGACCGATGGGAACGTTTAGATGTGTCATAATCCACCTGATCTTCATCGCGAAGCCAAGACTGCATTTGTTGTCGGAGGACACCATTTCACACAGAGTGTTGAATAGGATTATCCATCAGTTAATGTTATTTCCCCTTAAGATGGCGCCCATCATCTCAAATTTGGACTGAGTTATGCTGTCGAAGTTTCCGCACCTTACTTGTATGGCTTTAGCGACAATATAGCACAAAACGCGATATTCGTAGTTTAAATCTTTCTTCTTAGATGCACAAAATTAGACGTGCAGTGTAACTCGTGGAGTTAGACATGCAGTCTATTGGAAACTGTAATTAGACGTGCAGTCTAATATATACGGAATTAGACGTGCAATCTAATCAGCAGAGTTAGACGTGCAGTCTAATGTATACGGAATTAAACGTGCAGTCTAACTCAGCAGAGTTAGACGTGCATTATAATGTATACGGAATTAGAGTGCAGTCAAACTCATGGAGTTAGACGTGCAGTCTAACGTATACGGAATTAGACGTGCAGTCTAACTCATGGAATTAGACGTGCAATCTAATGTATACGGAATTAGATGTGCAGTCTAACTCATGGAGTTAGACATGCAGTCTAACTCATTGAGTTAGACGTGCAGTCTAATATATTTGGAATTAGACGTGCAGTCTAACTCAACGGAGTTAGACGTGTAGTCTATTGGATTGTGAAAGTTAGACGTAAACGTCTAACACCTTCAGACAAGTCTGAAGTTGAACCGTAATTAGATGTGCAGTCTAACTCAGTGGAGTTAGACGTGCAGTCTAATGGAAAGTGAAAGTTAGATGTGTAGTCTAACTCCTTCAGACAAGTCTGAAGTAGAACTGGAATTAGACGTGCAGTCTAATGGTTTGTGAATAATTAGACGTGAAGTCTAATTGGTGAAAGTTAGACGTGTGGTCTAACTCCTTCAGATTAGTCTGAAGTGATTGTAATTAGACGTAAGTCTAATTCCATTAGACTAGGCGGTTTAATGGATTCTGCTGTTAGACGGGGATGTTTGATTTCTTTAGACGAGTTCGTCTAACTGAACTACGTCTAACGCTAAGCTTAAGCAGTATGATTGAAGTTAGCACCCGCCTACCCACGTGCTATAGCTGTACTCTACTCCTACTCCACTTTCCAGTGAAGATAAGTACGATAGGTATATGCAACCAACCAACGAATGCCACGTAAGAGAATTTCCCTCATATTACTTGTTTTGCAGGTACATCCTTGATGGAATATTCGGCGCACTACCAGATGGTGTACGGCCACGATCCCTGTGCTCAGAACATGTTGTGTAGTATGGAGGCTTTCCAATGGAAGAGTGCCACATATCATTCTAAAAGATTCGACCGTTAGTCTATACCCAGTATTTATCAAATCTCAAGGACAACGGACAATCTGCCATTCTACAATCTCTCGATCATCTTGCTTGCTGGAATTACAGAGAGAGAAATCAAGCCTTTGAATATTCATACTGTGAAGCTGCTTTCCTGATTGTACTGTGTGTGAATTAAGAGAGAGCTAGAATAAAAAAATACCGTTAGCTGAGTGATATTCTTCATCATGTAAATTGAACAGAGTGTGTTCTATTAAGTAGTTAGCTAAGTGTGTGCAAACTGTATTTGATTCGAATCATATTATAGTGAATCCTTCCGGTAGTTGGAAGAAGGGGTTACGTATGAGAGTTTCTCCGAACATCCATAAACAAACTGCTATGTTCTTTCATTTCTGTCATCTTTTCATTCTTCATCTTGAGCTTCAAACCTAGGTAAACAATTCCGCCTTGAATCTGTTTCAAGTGTTTACAAAGGTTTGCGCAGAATAGAAAGCGAATTAAATCCTTAATAAGATTTCGTTCAAACCGTTTTTCATCAATATCCAGACCCCTGTCTCTATTGATAAAATTGATCATATCAATTGGTATCAGAGCTCTATTTCTATTCTCAAGCTTTTCCTAAAAAATGTCGACCATAACCAAAGATGCCAATGCTACAGCCATTGAACCTTTCTCTCGAGAAAACTACATTGTATGGAAGAAATGAGTTCGTGCTCATCTTTCTTCTCTTCATGACGACATGTGGAGTGTCGTCACAGAAGGCCCTATCAAGATCGATTAGGAGAAAGCTGAATGGACTACTGAAGAAAAGAGGCAGAACAACCTCAACAGCATGGCTCTCGATGTTCTGTACAGATCTCTTGATGATAGCATGTTCAACTATATTATCCAATGTGATACTGCCAAAGAGGTCTGGGACAGACTCATCCAACTGTGTGAGGGAAACGAGCAAACTAAGGAAAACAAGATTATGGTTGTCATTCAGTAGTTTGATAGCTTCAAAATGCGTCTTGGTGAAACAATGAATGACTTCGACACTAGATTCAGCAAGATTGTCTCCTCCCTATCCATTCTAGGCAAGACCTATAGCAACAGGGAGCTTGCTATCAAGGTCATGCGTGCTCTTCCAAGGGAATGGGACATAAAGACGATGGCGATGAGAGAATCCTAAGATCTTAACAAGATCTCTCTCTTCGATCTCTTTGCTGATCTCAAGGCCTATGAGTTCGAGCTGAACTGTAGGATGGAAGAAGATCAACCCACATCCGTTATCATTGCCAAGGCGCTGGTGACTGCTGAAGAGCCACCAACCGCTCCGGATGTGAAAATGGCAGCTCAACAGCTGAGCAGCGACGCCATGTCTCTCTTTGTGAAGAAGTTTGGCGACTTCATGAAGAAGAGCAACTTAACTCAAACTCTTCAAATTCTAATGACAATAAAAAATCTAAAGCTAATGTTACTTGCTTTAACTGTGGTATTAAAGGTCATTATGCATCGGAATGCCGGAAGCCGAAACGTGAAGGTGCCTACTTCTCATCTAGTGAAAGTGATGAAGAAGAGGTGGCCTGCTTCATGGCAAGAGAAGATGAAGAAAGGACTTAGGAGACTGAGGTGGATTTTCCATCGGTCTACACTTTCGATCAGCCGGAAGTGGTGGATATGTTCAGAACCCTAGAGTATTCTGGGTTGAGAAAGTATCTTGGAGGTCCATTCATATTCTATGAAAAAGAAGTTCGCGAGTTCTTCAAATCTGCAACAATGGTGGGCGACTCCATCGTAGCAACCGTCAACGGCGTGGAAATATCTTTTGACGAGACTATATATGCGGAGTTCTTTGAACTTCCGACGGAGGGGCACACGTTCGACATGCTTCTCTCATTAGATATAATGCAAGAGATGAAGATGGCTTTTTCTGCCAATGGTTTGATGATCCATGTAAATGGAAATAAGAAGGTCCTCAAACATCACTTTATTTTGCTGAACGATGTGATAGCAAACGCGCTCCAAGGAAAGGTTGGTTCCTTTCATCTCTATAGTCAAGACCGTTTTGACTATATGTGCGCCATCTCAAAAGGAATCCAGGTAAATTGGGCTTCAACTCTTTTTCAGAACCTTAGCTTTTATATCAACCAGGCAAACAAGGAAAGCATAATGTTTGCGGCTCAACTAAGTCGATTGATGGAGCATTTGGGGGTTCCTATGGGTGATCCTGAGCAGATAAACTCTCATAGGGTATTCTCTGCCCTTATAGTAGCCATCACCCTGATGAGGATAAAGAACAATATGGAATCTGCCTTAGGTGCCTCTAGTTATCAGACAGGTGGTAAGCCTACTACTCGATCTAGACAACCGTCTTCTTCCATTATGTCAACGGGGGAAAAGAGATCAAAGATTGTGAATGAATCAGAGGCTAGTTCTTCCAGTCTGAAAAGCTCCACAAAGAAGGATTATGAATCAGTCGATTCAAGAATCAGGCAAGGTCCAGGTGTATTTGCTGCAACTCACATGTCCTCTCTGTCTTCTCTAGTGACCATCTTGAGAAAGCCCTCGAGATCCGGTGTCTCGAAAGAAAAGAAGTCGAAAGCACCCCGCGTGTCTAAATCAATGAAGGTAACCTCTTCAAGACCATTGGCCGATGTGCCTAAGTTTGATGTTCCTGTGATGGAACAAGATGAATTTGTTCTTAATATGGAAAAAGAATCTACTGAAAGGCCCGTTGTTGAGTCAGCTGGTCCAAATATTAAAAATGATAACAGGAATGAGTCTCCTGTTATTCAACCTAATCAAGTAGCCACAGGTGCTACATGAATTGCTCAACCAGAATAAGGTGCAGTCCTTACCCTTGTTGCTGGTAAATCTACTGAAAAAGAGTCCTTTGTTTCTATTAGAGATCTTTCCTCGCCAAATCCCGTTTCTAAGGATTCCTTAGTAGCCGGAAAGGTCACTCATGTAGAGCTCCCTTCTAAAATGTGCAAGAAACCCCAATCGGCGTACGAGTTGATGCATTCGCAAGGATGTCGGGTGGAATTGTTTTTAGTGAACCTAGACCTGCTCCAAGACCCGTCGAGGTTGTTGGAAAAGGTAAGAATATTGAATCTCCAGTTAATGAAGAGGTATAGGAGGCAACAAGCATTGTTGACCTCGTGTTAGATCAAGTCAAAGCCATTGCGGCTGAAAAGATGAAAATTTTTTAATCCTGGCTCCTGGAAAGAATGTCCGACAAGTATAATGAAGCTCTAACAAATTCTGCAATAATCCGTGAATGGAAGAAACGTGTAGCCAATGAGAAGAAGGCTCTCAAGTGGGCTAAAACTTCAAATGTGGCTGAAGCTCTGAAGAGAAAGGATCTTGTTGAAGCGTGCTTAAGTGGAAGAGCATTATTCCCAATTCTTGAAGCTAGAAAGGCTAACTTTTAACCCCGTTGAAAAAGGCTCTGAAGTGGAAGTGAAAGTGTTGAAGAGATTAGACGACATCATGGATAATTACGTCTCGGTTGTTACCCGATAGGTTCATGGCGCTAATTGCTCTAGAGCAAATCCTTTTGATGATGATGAACCGATGGACATCTCTGATGGTAATGATAATATGTTGCTCTTTTGATTGAATTTGGGAATCTTTCTGCTGAAGAAAGATGTATTTTGGATCAACCCATTCAAGAGAATCCTCACTTTGAAGAAGAAGTGATTGTTCAAGAACCTGAACAAGCTCTTCTAACACAAGAAGAAAAAGTTGTTGAAGAAGATGTTGTCGAGGAGTCTGCTCAAGCTCCTAATGATGAAAATTTTGTTATATCCCCTATTGTGAAAACATAGGAAGTCCAAGAGAAGGAGGTTGAAGTTACTTAGCCAGAGATTATCAGATCTGAGGGGGAACCCTCCAAAGACAAAGATGCTGAAGAAGAGAGTTCTTCATCTGAGGAGGAACAAAATCAATATGCTAGTTATGTCAGGCCACTTCCATTCCCCGAGATCATTGCGGGAAGTGTTCATGAATATGTCAACAATCCTCTTCACTACTCTAGTGATTTGTATGAAAGATTTTAGAGAGCTGAAAGGGAACTGTTTAAAGAAGTGCAGAATGAAGCTGGTAAGGTGTCTGAGAGGGATTAACTGGAACAATCCATGCAGATTCATACCCATTTTGAACCTATTCTAAGTATGGCAGCAGAATCTCAAGAGAATTCATCTAATGAAGAATCCTATGCTGAAGGTATCAAACTTCTAAAGTCTATGACTTCTGTCCTCTCCTCTCTTCAGAAGAACGTGGTTTCAATGGGATCAAATGTGATAAAAGCTTTGAACACCCAGAAAGAAGAGAGAAAGGAATTTGCTGAGGTTGTCAAAGTTCTTACTGAATTGGACAATACTCTGAAGAAAAACACGTATGAGACTCACATCTCAAATTCAAACTTCTCCAAATTTGAAAAGAAGCTCTATAGTCGTCAATCTGAAATGTTGGACCTTGAAAGGCACATCAATGATGATCGTCATAGAAAGACTATGGATGAACTCAGTTTGATGAAAAACCAGATGGTGGAAATTCAAGGATGTTTAAGAAGAACAGATGGTGAACGATTGGAATTTGCTGACTCTATTGCAAGAAAGTTTCAAGCAAAAGAGAATGCGAAAGCTGATGCTGAAAGAGATCAACCTCGTATCACCCAAGGTGAGTCAAGCAGAAGAAGTGACGGTGTATCAACCGGAACTAGATCTAGACGATCGTCGAACAACGATGAAAATACAAGGCCAACAAAAAGAGGCGGAGGTCGAAGCGGTGGTGATCGTGGAGGCCGAAGCAGTGGTGGTGGTCGTGGTGGTAGAACAAGTGGAAGCGGTCATGGTGGCCGCAGTCTTCCTCCTTTTCTAAATATGTGAAGCGGTCAAGACATGAGCCCAACCAATCCTCGAGTAAAAAGGAAAGAACAATAATTTCTTTTCTCCTACTCTATTTAAGTTTCTCAAACAATGTTTCTTTGATAATGTTCTAAATATTGGTTTGGAAGTTTGTGGAATATGTTGTAAGTGAACAGGGGTTTGTTGATTTATATGATGAATGCGTATTTTGCTATACTTATGCAGGTTTTCAATTTCATCATCAAAAAGGGGGAAATTGTTGGGTCAAATTATATTGACTGAGTGTTGTAATAGTTTGACTATTGGGATTTTGATGATGAAATGATTTATGCGCTTTGATGCAGGTGTATCGAAATCATTTTTCATGAGACTTGGCTCTAATGAGGCTCATTGACCGATTTGGCATTAGAAACACAGAATTAGACGCGTAGTCTAACTCGTGGAGTTAGACGTGCAGTCTAACTCGTGGAGTTAAACGTGCAGTCTAACTCAGCGGAGTTACACGTGCAGTTTAATGTATACGGAATTAGACGTGCAGTCTAACTCATGGAGTTAGACGTGCAGACTAATGTATACGAAATTAGACGTGCAGTCTAACTCATGGAGTTAGACGTGCAGTCTAATGTATACGAAATTAGACGTGCAGTCTAACTCATGGAGTTAGACGTGCAGTCTAACTCATTGAGTTAGACGTGCAGTCTAATGTATACAGAATTAGACGTGCAGTCTAACTCATGGAGTTAGACGTGCAGTCTAACTCATGGAGTTAGACGTGCCGTCTAATGTATACAGAATTAGACTTGCAGTCTAACTCATGGAGTTAGACGTGCAGTTTAATATATTTGGAATTAGATGTGCAGTCTAATTCAGTGGAGTTAGACGTGCAGTCTATTAGATTGTGAAAGTTAGACGTAGACATCTAACTCCTTCAGACAAGTCTGAATTTGAACCGTAATTAGACGTGCAGTCTAACTTAGAGTTAGACGTGCAATCTAATGGAAAGTGAAAGTTAGACATGTAGTCTAACTCCTTCAGACAAGTCTGAAGTAGAACCGGAATTAGACGTGCAGTCTAATGGTTTGTGAATGATTAGACGTGAAGTCTAATTGGTCAAAGTTAGACGTGTGGTCTAACTCCTTCAGATTAGTCTGAAGTGATTGTAATTAGACGTAAGTGTAATTCCATTAGACCAGGCGGTCTAATGGATTCTGCTCTTAGACGGGGATGTTTGATTTCATTAGACGAGGTCGTCTAACTGAAATACGTCTAACACTAAGCTTAAGTAGTATGCTTGAAGCTAGCACCCGCCTACCCACGTACTATAATTGTACTCTACTTCTGCTCCACTTTTTACTGAAGATTAGTACGATAGCTATATGTAACCAACAAACGAATGCCATGTAAGAGAATTTCCCTCATATTACTTGTTTTGCAGATACATCCCTGATGGAATATTCAGCGCACTACCAGTTGGTGTACGACCACGATCCTAGTGCTCGAAACCTGCTGTGTACTATGGATGCTTTCCAATGGAAGAGTTCCACGTATCATTCTAAAAGATTCGACCGTTAGTCTCTACCCAGTATCTATCAAATCTCAAGGACAACGGACAATCTGCCATTCTACAATCTCTCGATCATCTTGCTTGTTGGAATTACAGAGAGAGAAATCAAGCCTTTGAATATTCATACTGTGAAGTTGCTTTCCTGATTGTACCGTGTGTGAATCAAGAGAGAGCTAGAATCAAAAAACACCGTTAGCTGAGTGATATTCTTCATCTTGTAAATTGAACAGAGTGTGTTCTGTTCAATAGTGAGCTAAGTGTGTGCAAACTGTATTTGATTTGAATCATATACAAACTGTAGAGTTCTTTCATTTTTGTCATCTTTTCATTCTTCATATTGAACTTCAAACCTAAGTAAACAATTCCGCCTTGAATCTGTTTCAAGTGTTTACAAAGGTTTGCGCATAATAGAAAGCGAATTAAATCCTTAACAAGATTTCTTTCAAACCATTTTTCATTAATAGTCAGACCCCCGTCTCTATCGATAAAGCCGATTCTATCAGAATGCGTGGACTTCTTCAGTATAGCATATATGAGGACCGTCCTGAAGGTATCTTAGGCCAGATTTCTCAACGGGTCGAAGTACTTGTTGCATCTCGATGTTTACAGATTCGTATAAGGAATCGAAGATCACTTATATGATATGGTTAAATAGCGTATTATCTTTAGCCATGTTAATGGATTGAAAGAGGATGAAGATGAAGGTTGAAGATGAAGAGGCTTTTTAAATTAAAAGAAGAACAAAAATATTTTAAGGTTTGCTGAGGCGATTTTAATCCCTGATTTCCGGCATGCATTCCATTTTAAGTCGAATATTCAAAACGTGTCTTAAACTTCCCTTATAAGTTGAACCGTCGTTTTTAAAAGCATGTTTCCCCATAACGCATAAAAGAGGAAACTTGGCGTCAGTTTGAAAAGTATTTCCAAGGTAGCGTCATCATTGTTTTTAATAATAAATTCTTTTGTGACTCTTTAAAAAATAACTTTTAACTAAGCAAATTAATAAAATAAAATCACTTAGATTTATATAACCCATAAATACATTAAATATAGATAATAAAGAAGAGTGCAAATAAATTCATAACTTTGAAATTTAAGTGACCGGTTTTGAAATAAAATAGTCGGTTCACATTCTTCTACACCAAAAATGACAATGGAGGCTTAACACAAGATCTAACGACTTGAGGATCCTGGGATTAGTTCCTTCTAGCATGTGAAGCTTCTACCCTATTCATCTAACTTATGACTTTTTCTTTTGTCAAGAGGTTGGATGATCTTAGAGGGATTCCATGTCCAAGGGTGACATAGAAATCGAGGACGATGCAACCAAGCTAAGAAACATACCCGATTATCATTCTTGATGAAGAGACCATTATCTTCAGATTTTTGATCAATTGATTGGGGTGTCTCTAACTATGGAAGTCATTATTTCGAAAGTTTTCTTTGTATAGAAGTGGGTGGACTCCTTTGCCAGAATTGATCTTCCAACAATATCACTAAGAATTTGGATATTCGGTCTTAAAAAGGATTTAACTCCATGAGTTTCCATGCGAGTGGAGGAGTTTTAGAAAAAGAAGGTTAAATCATAGATGATGTTGTCTGTGGATGGGAGGAACTCTGAGAATCCTTCGGTAGAAAGATCGAAAACCGAGTAAAATCTTCTTCTTTAAGAATAAATTATTTCCCTGCCACTTTTGACAGGATGGAATCATCAACAACTCTTGAATTTTCGAAAAACTTAAAGACTTCTTATTCATAAATCACTTGAGATCCTTCAAGGAATTTTCTTAGACCAGAACTTTCTAGAGATAAGAATATCTCAAGAACCTCCTCATCTTCGAGGGACTGAATAGAGTCGAAATCGACGATTAGGCTGTTGCGAGCGAAAGATGGATTCATTAAAGATTTGTGAGAGACGGGAAAATGAGAGGGAACTCTAGATTTTAGACTTTAGATTTTATTAGAGAGATCCGAAATAAATTTTTGTAAGCTGATCCAAACGAAAGTCTTTAAATATTTAAAAGGAAGTTATCACTTAGGAGTCCTAATGTCTATTAGTCAAGAGAATCTAACCATTATGTTGGTCATAAATGTGAACGTTAAAAGATATAGGTCTTCACGTTACCCCAGATTTGACCTTTTTAATGTTGTAGAAGAGATAAGAGCATATTAATTAATTAAAACAATTTTATCATTTTATTTTTAATGATGACACTATCGAAATGGTCACATAAATAACTGGTCGGTTTTCTACATATCCTTTACCCAAGGTTCTGAATATTTTAGAGAAACTGAATCAATCGATTTTTGTTCAAATTCAAAATAGTTAGTCGGCTCGAGCTCCAGATTGCTTGAATTGTCCGGTTTTTACATGTATCTCTATTGAGTGATCTTTATTGATTTCAAAAAGGGAAAAACGCCCGGTTTAATCTGCTTATAATTATTTCTCTTCTGTACTTATGCAAATGAAATGTTTTAGAAAAATAAAAAGTCTGAAAATCCGACCGGTTTGAGAAAATACTGAAACCCTTTGAGAGTCCGATCGGTTTAAAAGAGTACCAAAATCACAATTTTATGCAATGGAGATAATTTGAGAAGCGAAGGTTTCTCCCTGAAATTATGCCCGATTTTTCATAAAAATAAATGCAAGAAGATTTCTTTTTGAAAATGAAGGAGTTTCTTCCTAAATGCATGTCAGTATTTTTAAAATAATTTAGTTAATGTTAGCAAGTCCTAGGATGTTTCTAAAATAAGAAAATATAGTCTCTTGGAGTGTCTTGGTGAATATGTCGGCCACTTACTGATCGGTTGGCACATATTCCAGCCGAATATACTTCTGCGTCACATGGTCCCGAATTAAATGATGTCGGATGTCGATATGTTTGGTCCTCGAGTGCAACACCAGGTTGTACGTTATGGCAATGGCACTGGTGTAGTCACAAAAGATCGGGGACTCCACAACTTCGATACCAAAATCTTTTAGCTATTGTTGAATATAGAGTAGTTGAGCATAGTAACTGCCGGCTGCAAGATACTCTGCTTCTGCTATTGAAGTTGCAATGGATGTTTGCTTCTTGTTGTACTAGGAGACGAGTCAGTCACCTAGGAACTAACAAATTCCGCTGATACTTTTTTTTTCCACTTTACATCCTGTATAGTCTGCATTAGAATAACTTATTAGATTGAAACTGGAATCATTCGAATATCATAGTCCCACGTTTTGAGTTCCTTTAAGATATTTTAATATTCTCTTAGTCGCAACATAATAATATTGCTTGGGAAGGAGTTATAAAAGATAAGAGTACAAGGAAGAAAGTTATAAAAACTTTTATATTTATATAGTTCTATAGATAATTCCACACACTTGAATTTATATTAAAATAATATAATAAATAAAAATAAAAATTATATAAATCCTTTTGTACTCTACCTGATTCCTGAAATAACTGTTATGTATAATTCAAAACCATATAAAATATGATTTAAGTAATTAATTAATAAAATAAATAAATTTTTATTTAGATAGAGACATATTTAATATTTTAGATTTATTTATTTGAATATCTCCTACAAGATATTTAATTCAGCAAACATAAATTTTAAAATATCATTCTACTACATAAGAATAACATATTTAGTATTATTAAACATAATAAATTAATATAAAGAAAATATGACTTATTTATTTATTTTGAAAATGAAATATTATTAATATTTAATTATATATATTAATATTTGGTAAAAATGAAAATTATATTAAACTTGTTATAATCATCTTAGATTCTAGAAATAAATTTTATTTGTTTAACACAAAATAAATGTAAGTAATTTATTAATATGAATATTTTTTTAGAGATATATATTTAATATTTTTGATTAATTTCCAACTATACCTCCTCAACTAAATTTTTATATAGTAAATATCTATTTTAAAATATCATTATGTTATATAAAAAATAAATATTTAGTACTATGAAACACCCTAAATTAACATAAAGAAAAAGTGACTTATATTTTTATTTTAGAATGAAATGTTATTAATATTTGATTACATATTAATATTATATATATATATATATATATATATATATATATATATATATATATATATATATATATATATATATATATATGTAAATAGTGAATGTCAACTTTTTAAATATACTCTTATATTACCATATTTAATCCGAAAAAATTGAAATTAAAATTAAAAGAATTTTAAAATTAAGTGTTTCTTTTTTAGAATTATTTTATAATATAAAAGTTTATTTAATGTAATAGAAATATAATATATGAAACCTGAATAATATAAGAACTTTAGAATACAAATATTAATATTATATATTATATATTATATATTATATTTAATTGAAGATTTTTTAAAATAATTAGTAGAAAAAAAACACATAGGTGTACTTATTGGTTATCTTTATAAATGATTGAGAAAAAAAATTTAAATTAAATTAATAAACTAATAAATTAAAAAAAAACTAATAATATATAATATCTTTGTCTTAAAGTCCAAAATTATTTTAAATTGTTAAAAGAAATGAATAGAATAATCTCCCACTTGAAAAATATGAAATATAATTATAAAATCTAATTAATTAAAATTTTAAGATATATCTCTATAATAAATTATACAAAATAATTACAACGAGTTAGAACTAGGTATATTTAGGTTAATATTAAAGATGGTTAAAATTGAGAAAATGTGATTAAAACGTTAAAGTCACAAACATAGTAAAATCTAATAAACACAATATCATCCGTATTAGACTATAAAAATCATGAAGTTTACTATTATGCTACCAAAATATCTCAAACCTTGAAACAATTCAATTTCTTTGTCGAATTATGCAAATATGTGAAATTCTTGAATTTATTTGTTGTATTCTGTATAAAAGTGAAACCCTTCAATTTCTTTGTCGTATTCGATATATTTGTGAAAATCATTAACTATTTTATGTCTTAATTTGTATAGGTGTGAAATTAATATATTTCATTTAAATTAGTAATATATCCGTATTCTTATTGCGTGAATGTAAGGGTAAGTTTGAGACTTCATTATTATTTAAAAAATAATTAATTTAATTTTCTTTTGTAATGATTAGTTTTAATAGTATATATATATTTTTTTATAGTAAGTTTTAATGATTAGTTTTAATAGTAATTGGAGGTCGTTGGTTAATAGGTGATCTTTTTTAAAACTTGAAATGGTTAATTATAAAATTATAAGATTATAAATAGTAAATATTGATATTAAACTTACATTAAATCACATATTATATCTAAATTATTTACAATAATAAACAAATTTGAAAGTGAGTCTGTCTAACCAACCTAGAATATATTTTTCAAATGAATTTATTTGTTTAAATACTTTAATATTTAAATAATAAATCAATGTTTTATTCTTGTATAGTACTATAAAAAATTAACCAGTTTGGTAACTACTTTGATATATTTATTAAAGATGCTTACCAATTTTGGATAGCATTTTATTTATTTCAGGAATATCTCTTATTGGTGGAGAAATAATTGATATGATTTTAATTAAAATGGCGAATTTAAAAATATTTATTACGAAAATAATAGATTATATTAAATAAGTCAAAATATTAAAATAATAGAATAACATTATTTATTGATTTTCAAAGATAGAAATACACAAACTCATTACAAATACTATGTGAACAAATTTAGATATAAATAATGTAATATGACCTTCTTATACACAAGAAATCAATGATTTATGGTATTTTATAATGGGTAAAAGTTTAATTCGAAAAAGTACTTCTATATCTAGGATTATATATCTAGGATTATGTACTTTTATTTATTTGCTTAAACAATTGAGACCACCTTAATTTTTCATATGTTTAATTTGATATAATTTTTTTATTGTAGGAATTATAATATACTAATTGTCAGTGAGATATTACACTATTTTAAATCATTTTTCAATTCTTTTCCTTATTTTTAGTTTGAAATAAAAAACTATTACTTAATATTTTATAAACACTTATTCAAATTAACATTTAAAAAGAGTTAAAAAATTATTTTAAATTCAAATTAAATATTATAAAATTAATATTCTTGTATTGTAATATTTTACCACTTTATACACATAATCATTTATTTTTTAACAATCATATATTAAAATCTAATTAGTTAATTAAATCACATATTTATTAAAAGTAATTTTTTGTAATTTTAAATTTTATGTAATGGAAGAATGATTATTCACTTCTTGATTTGTTTTAAATTTTTTTATTAAAAAAATATTATTCCATATTTATAATTCAAGTTTCAAAATAATATGTGCACAAAGTTTAAAATTTATTTTATCTGAATTTATAAAAATAATTGTTTAGCATTAATATTATCTTATTTAGAGAGAACTAAATTAATCTAGATTGGACAACAATAACCCAAATTTGTAAAGTTGATATAGAGGATGATAAAAAAGTAATAATAGTAAATGAATAATTTTACTTCTAAATTACCCAGAGTATTTTAAACGATATATCAAATAACAAATAATAAACAAAATTAATATAAATACAAATAGCTTCACGTTTTACAACATTCCTAATGGTCATGTTTTGCATCATTAAGATTCTTAAAGTCCTCATTCTCAATAATTTTTATTTATATCAAATTCTAATTAATCCGCAAAATCGTTTCATAAGACTCCACTCCATCCCTCCAAGCAAATCATGTAGCTCTTCAATCAATGACACAATCACTCATATTTAAGAATCTTATTAGATTTAGAGTACTTAATTTAAAAAAGAGAACACAAATTCATACAATAATATTATTATTAAGAAATAAAAATGTACACATGAAATACAATACAAAAAAATACATTTTGTTGAAATTTATAAAACGATATGTATTAATATTAAGTTATATATCTATGATGGTTTATATAGAGATATCACAAATTAGTTTGATTAAGATATAAATGAATTGGATACAAACATCAAACACAAGTTAATATAGAATTATATTTGTCTTGAAGTCTAAAATTGTTTAAAATTTTTAACAGAAATTAATAGAATAATCTCCCACTTGAAACACCATGAAATATAATTATAAAATATAATTAATTGAAATTTTAAGATATATGTCTATAATAAATTATACAAAATAATTTTAAGGTAGTTAGAATTAGGTATATTTGGGTTAATATTAAAGCTTGTTAAAATAGAGAAAATGTGATTAAAACGTTAAAATCACAAACATAGTAAAATCTAATAAACACTATATCGATATTAGACTATATAAATCATGAAGTTTACTATTATACTACAAAAATATCTCAAACCTTGAAATACTTTAATTTCTTTGTCGTATTATGCAAAAATGTGAAATTCTTGAATATATTTGTCGTATTCTGTATAAGTGTGAAACTCTTCAATTTCTTTGTCGTATTCGGTATATTTGTGAAAATCATTAATTTTTTATTTCTTAATTTGTATAAGTGTGAAATTAATATATTTCGTTTAAATTAGTAATAGATCCGTATAATTATTGAGTGAATGTAAGGGTAAGTTTGAGACTTTATTATTATTTAAAAAATAATTAATTTAATTTTCATATGTAATGATTAGTTTTGATAGTATATATTTTGTAAGAGTAAGTAAATGGAGGTGGTTTGTTAATAGATGATCCTCTTTTAAAACTTAAAATGGTTAATTATAAAATTATAGGATTATAAATGGTAATATTGATGTTAAACTTACATTAAACCATATATTATATATAAACTATTTACAAAAATAAACAAATTTAAAAGTGAGGCTATCTAACCAACTTATAATATATTTATCAAATTAATTTATTTGTTTATATACTTTAATATTTAAATAATAAATCAATGTTTTATTCTTGTATAGTAATATAAGAAATTACTTAGGTTGGTAACTACTTTGACATATTTATTAAAGATGCTAATAAATTTTAGATAGAATTTTATTTATTTCAGGAATATCTCTTATTGGTGGAGAAATATTTGTTATAATTTTAATTCAAATGGTGAATTTAAAAATAATTATTACTAAAAAAAGTAGATTATATTAAATAAGTCAAAATATTAAAATAATAGAATAACATTATTTATTGATTATTGCAAAGAGAGAAATGCACAAACTCATTACAAATATTATGTGAAAAAATTTAGGTATAAATAATATAATATGATATTCTAATACACAAGAAATCAATGATTTTTGGGATTTTATAAATGGGTAAAAGTTTAATTCAAAAACATGCTTCTATATCTTAGATTATGGACTTTTATTTATTAGCTCAAACAATTGAGACCACCTTAATTTTTCATATGTTTAATTTGATATAATTGTTTTTTTAGAAATTATAATATACTAATTCTCTTTGGGATATTACACTATTTTTAATCATTTTTCAATTCTTTTCCTTATTTTTAGTTTGAAATAAAAAACTATTACTTAATATTTTATAAACTCTAATTCAAACTAACATTTAAAAAGAGTTAAAAATTTATTTTAAATTCAAATTAAATATTATAAAATTAATATTCTTGTATTGTAATATTTTTACCTCTTTATACACATAATCATTTATTTTTTAACAATCATATATTAAAATTTAATTATTTAATTAAATCACATATTTGTGAAAAGTAATTTTTTTAATTTCAAATTCTATGTAATGAAAGAATGGTTATTCTCTTCTTGATTTGTTTTCAAATTTTTGATTAAAAAAACATTATTCCATATTTATAATTCAAGTTTCAAATCAATATGTGCACAAAGTTTAAAATTTATTTTATCTGAATTTATAATAATAATTGTTTAACATTAATATAATCTTATTTAGAGAGAACTACTATTAATATAGATTGGAGAACAATAACCCATATTTGTAAAGTTGATATAGATGATCAATAAAAAATAATAATAGTAAATGAAACATTTTACTTCTAAATTACTCAGAGTATTTTAAACGATATATCAAAGGAAAAATAATAAACAAAATTAATATAAATACAAATAGCTCCACGTTTTACAACATAATATTAATAATGGCCATGTCCTACATCATTAAGATTTTTAAAGTCCTCATTCTCAATAATTTTTGTTTATATCAAATTCTAATTAATTCTTGAAACCATTTCATAAGGCTCCACTCCATCCCTCCAAGCAAATCATGATGCTCTTCAATCAATGACACAATCACTCATATTTAAGAATTTTATTAGATTTAGAGTACTAAGTTAATAAAGAGAACACAAATTCAGACAATAATGTTATTATTAAGAAATAAAAAGGTACACATAAAATACAATAAAAATATACATTTTGTTGAAATTTATAAAACGATATGTATTAATATTAAGTTATATATCTATGATGGTTCATATAAAGATATCACAAATTAGTTTGATTAAGATATAAATGAATTGAATGTTTACAAACATCAAACACAAGTATATGAAAATCTTACTAACTTATAATAAGTCTATATAAGCCATCATAAATCTGTACCTTATTATTGATACTTCTTATCTATCAGAAATCTCGAAACAAGTATTTATTTTTTGAAAAATTCGTCTAAAATACAAAATTCTTTCCTAGTAATTCTTGATAAAATCATTATTCTTTAACTATTTTAAATAATTAAGTTTTTAAAAATAAGAGAATAATGTTAATAAACGAAATCAAATTAATTGACTAAACAAGATAAAGAGTACAAATATGTTTTTTTCGAGGAATAATTGTGACCATCAGATGTTAATTATATGAATGAAAAAATTATTCCATTAACATGATTAACATGCTGAAAGAAGACCATTTAGTGAAATTAATATACAATATTTCTCATTTTATGTAATAAATATAATAAAATTAAAAGTTTAAAAATAGTGATTGAAAAAAGTTAAAAATTCATAATGAAAGATTGATGAAGGAGTTAGAGAAGATGAGAGTACGAGGAAGAAAGTTATAACAACTTCTATATTTATATAGTTCTATAGATAATTTCAAACACTTGAATTTATATTAAAATAATATAATAAATAAAAATAAAAATTGTATAAATCCTTTTGTAATCCTACATAGATTCTTCAAATACCTTTTATGTATAATATAAAATATGATTTAATTAATTAATAAAAAATACTTGTAATCCTACCTAGATTCGTGAAATACCTTTTATGTATAATATAAAATATGATTTAATTAATTAATTAATAAAAAAATACTTTTTATTTAGATAGAGACATATTTAATATTTTTAATTTATTTCCCTGAATATCTCCTAAAAGTTATTTAATTCAGTAAACATAAATTTTAAAATATCATTTTATTAAGTAGAATAACATATTTAGTACTATTAAACATAATAAATTAATATAAAGAAGAGATGACTTATTTATTTATTTTTAAAATGAAATATTATTAATATTTAATTATATATATTAATATTTGGTAAAAGTTAAAATTATATTAAACTTGTTATAATCATCTTAGATTCTAGAAATAAATTTTATTCGTTTAATACAAATTAGATGTAGGTAATTTATTAAATTGAATATTTTTTTTAGATAGATATATATTTAATACTATTGATTAATTTCCATATATAGTTCCTAAACTAAACTAAAATTTTATATAGTAACCATCCATTTTAAAATATCAATATGCTATGTAAATAAATAAAATATTTAGTACTATTAAACACCCTAAATTAACTTAAAGAAAAATTGACTTATATTTTTATGTTGGAATTGAAATATTATTAATATTTGATTACATATTAATATTATATATATATATATATATATATATATATATATATATATGTGTGTGTGTTTGTAAATAGTGAATGTAAATTTTTTTAAGTATACTCTAATATAACCAAAATTTATCGGAAAAAATTGATATTGAGATTTAAAGAATTTTAAAATTAAGTGTTTCTTTTTTAGAATTATTTTATAATGTAAAAGTTTATTTAATGTAATAGAAATATTATATGTCAAACCTGAATAATATAAGAACTTTATAATATAAATATTTATATTATATATCATATTTAATTGAATATTTTTTAAAATTATTAGTAGAAAAAAACTTAGGTGTACTTATTGGTTATCATTATAAATCATTCAAAAAAATATTTAACTTAAATTAATATAAAGTCCTCATTCTCAATAATTTTTGTTTATATCAAATTCTAATTAATTCGTAAAACCATTTCATAAGGCTCCACTCCATCCCTCCAAGCAAATCATGATGCTCTTTAATCAATGAACCAATCACTCATATTTAAGAATTTTATTAGATTTAGAGTACTAAGTTAATAAAGAGAACACAAATTCAGACAATAATGTTATTATTAAGAAATAAAAAGGTACACATGAAATACAATAAAAAAAATATATTTTGTTGAAATTTATAAAACGATATGTATTAATATTAAGTTATATATCTATGATGGTTTATATAGAGATATCACAAATTAGTTTGATTAAGATATAAATGAATTGGATGTTTACAAACATCAAACACATGTATATGAAAATCTTACTAACTTATAATAAGTCTATATAAGCCATCATAAATCTGTACCTTATTATTGATACTTACTATCTATTAGAAATCTTGAAACAAATATTTATTTTTTGAAAAATTCGCCTAAAATACAAAATTCTTTCCTAGTAATGCTTGTGATAAGAAAAATTAAGTAAAATTAATTTTTGGAACCGACTAGAAAAACTAAACAGTTGTTAACTTTCATGTGCAGGTGGAGGCCAAATCGTATGAACCGGTTGGAGCCTCATAAACCGGTTGCTGAAATACTTCAAAGAAACCAGTTCTAAGTGATCAAGTCAAAGATCAGAGGAACCGGTTTTCATTTTCTCAAGTGACCGGCCAACAAAGACAAAAGTTCACATACCAGCCGGATCATATTGCACAAGAGATAAAACCGGAAACTTCAAACTACAAGAGTGACGTAACATGACGAAATAGACGTGTCTCGAAGGAATAAAAGAAGATTAGATCCGATCGGAAGCATGCGAGGAAAGCAATGATGCTTTACTGACCCGAAGTTGACAACCTGAAGTGCATGCCCGACAAGTGTTCAAATCTGAAAAACTGATTACGTCATCCTACACTCAGAGTTGTCTGCATGATTGCCAAGTGTTGAGGAAGATGAAACGTGCAAGTAACCTCTCTGCACCGGCGTGATAATGATCAACCAATCCAGAGGAGAGAGAAGAAAATGATCGTTGGATCTCAAGGCTATAAAAGGAAGATGAAACGTCCTCATTTAATGCGAATCATCAAGCGAAAAATACGAATCATAATCTTTCTAAGAAAAGCGATAAGTTAGAGAGATAAACTCTTACGATCCAAAACCGGTCTATCATAAACTGGAAGTTTTCTGTGTTCTAGTGTGTTGAGTTATTGTATTACATCAAAGAGTGAGTTGGTGTAACCGGTGAGTAGCGAATTGGGCTCGACCGGCAGTGTTGTTGTAACTATAAAAGTTAGTGGAGATCCTTCTCATAATCTGAGAAGAAGGGGTGACGTAGGAGGGTTTGCTCCGAACATCCATAAAAAATCCTTTCCGCATTTACCGGCAGTGTTCTTTCTTTCGTTTCATTACTTACTCACTTAACCTAACCTCAAACCAAATTAATCACACTTCGTAAACCGGTTCACTCACATCTCTAAAACCGACTCCTTCTAAAACATCATCTAAGTCGCATACGTTGCTTCAAACTGAAACAGACATTTCCGCCCATGAACCCGGTTCAAGAGTCTGTGACAGTTTATGTAGTGCTGAGAACGGTTATAATCTCTAACCAGACTATCACCAATGTGTGTTGTGTGTTGTAAGAGGCCACCCTTCCCGAAACCGGAAACACCCCGGTCCTCCAAGGGCGTCCCCGATCCTAACAAGTAGTATTAGAGCGAGGTTCTTAGCACTCAAGCAACTGAAGAAGATGGGAAGCATGACCCACAGCGACAAGCCACCAATACTAAACAGCGAAGCGTTTAGCAGTTGGAAGAAACAGATGTATCTACATCTGATTACGTTAGATGATGAGATGAGCCGAGTCCTGAAAGAGGGACCGATCAAGATCAACAAGGTGGTAGACCAATGGTCAAATGAAGATCGAAGACGGAGTAACCTGGACAACCATTGCATGAGGCACATCTACAAAGCTATAGATGATAACACCTTGAACAAAATGTCAGACTGTGATAGTGCAAAGGAAGCCTGGAAAACGATCATTTAGATCCATGAGGGAAACGAAAGAACTAAGGAGAACAAAATCTTGGTGGCTACACAGAAATATGAAAACATCATGATGAAACCGGGGGAAAACATGAAGGAATTCAGCAACCGGTTCACTAGTGTGGTCAACGAGCTTCAAACACTCGGAAAGAAGTATGACAACCGAGAAGTAATCATCAAAGTCTTAAGATCTCTACCAAGCATTTGGGATATCAAGACCATGGTGATGAGGGAATCAAGCACCCTCGGGCAGATGAAGTTGCATGATGTGTTCGAGGATCTAAAAGCCTACAAGTTCGAGATCAAATCTCGAATCGAAGATGAAGCATCCACATCAACCGCAACCAGAGCTTTGGTTACATCGTTAGAACCGGCGGTCCAAGTATCAACCGTTCCGGCTCCAGTCAAAAGCACTGATCAGATCACTGAAGATGTGATGGCGATGCTAGCTCAGAAATTTGGGAGATTCATGAAGAAGAGCCAGCCACCATCTAACAACGATTTTAATTATGATTATGTAGATAAATCAAATAAACGATGTTATAACTGTGACGGTTTTGGATATTTCAGGTCAGAATGTAGAAAACCAAGGAGAGACGATAGAAAACCGGAAATAAACTATTAAGGGAACAACTATCAAGGCAACCGGTACCAGGGAAATAACTACCAGGGAAACAACCACCGAAGAAACGATAACCAACGAAACGACTACCGGAGAAACGATGATCAGCATACAGACGAAGGAAAGGAGATTAAGAAAGCACTCATTGCATCCGACGGTGGAAGCGAGTGGGCGTACTCCGATAATGAAGACAATGAAGAGAGAGTGACTTGTTTCATGGAAAATGACGAAGAGGTATTTGATTTCTCTTCTGACGAGTTTACCAAAGAAGATTTGATTTCTGCACTCAACGAAATGGTCGCTGAGTTCAGAAACATATCTGCGTACTTACCGACTCCCGTAGAATCTAAAACCGAACAATCAAATAATGTCTCTGATAAAACATATGAAACCGAAATGTATGAACCGGATGAACTATTCTCCGATAATGAGAAGACAGTTCAACCGGTAACTGAAACCGATGAACGAGCAATGTACGTCACGACTGCGTGGGAGAGATCACGTCAAGCTGTAAAACAAATGTGTAATTATAAAAGACACCCTAAGTGTAGGTTTGGCATCGGTTACGAACCAAATAAACAAAACGAATCAAAACAACCTAACGGGATGAAACTCACAAAAGACAACCTTCCATTTATAAAATTTGTCAAGAGTTCAACAACCGAAAATGACTTAAAACCGGAAGAAAAACTTAAGTATGTAAGCCCTACTGAATCGGAAAAATGGCTTCATCCTGAGAAAAGGAAAGTCAACCGGAAACCAAATAAACCAAATAAAATTCGATCTCAAAGAAACTCATCACAACATAAGGCATTCTTGAGCAACAGTCAAGAAGTTAAGCCAAATACCATAAAAACAGATACCGGGAAAGTGATCCGACTTATTCAAGTCTGGATCCCAAAGGGACTAATCAACCATGGACCCAACTGAATGTGGGTACCAAAAATGTGTAAATAATTTTCTGTTGCAGGTTAGGAGGAGCAACCGGCTAAAGAATTTGGAATGGTATCTGGACAGTGGATGCTCAAGACATATGACCGGAAACGAAGAGCTACTAACCGACATCAAATATGAAACCGGAGCAATCATAACATTCGGGGACAACTCGAAAGGTAAAACCGTGGGCAAGGGTAAGATTGTCCATGGTAATCTATCCATAAGTAATGTATTGCTGGTAGAAGAACTGCATTTTAACTTGCTAAGCATAAGTCAAATGTGTGATGTGGGTTACAAAGTCGAGTTTCATAAAAACGCATGTTTAGTTAAGAATCAGAATAATGATATTCTTTTAACCGGTAACCGGATGGGAAATATTTACAAAGTTAATTGGAAAACTGATTTTGAAAAACCTGTGTGTATGTTAGCCGGAAATGATCCAAACTGGCTTTGGCATAAACGGTTAAATCACTTGACTTTCAAAACAATTAACTTCATATGTTCCAAGGAACTAGTTCACGGTTTTCCAAATGTTAAGTTCTCAAAAGATAAAGTATGTGCTGCATGTCAAATGGGCAAACAAGTAAATTCATCTTTCAAAAGTAAAGGAAACTATCAATCTGAACGATGCTTAGAACTTTTGCATATGGATCTGTTTGGTCCGGTTAAAGTAACCAGTTTAGGAGGCATGCATTATACTATGGTAGTTATTGATGATTATTCTAAATTTACTTGGATGACTTTTCTAGCTTCTAAAAGCCAAGCAACTCCAAACCTGATTAAACTGATTTTGAGAATACAAAATGAAAAATCTATTCGAGTAAACAAAATCAGAAGTGATAGAGGAACTGAATTTATAAACAGTAATTTAACTACTTTTCTTGATGACTCCGGTATTAGACACGAGTTGTCTAGTGCCAGAACTCCTCAACAAAACGGCCTGGCTGAGAGAAGAAACCGAACTCTCAAGGAAGCCGCAAGGTCAATGATAGCTGATTCGGGTATTGCTCAAAAGTTTTGGGCTGAAGCTATCAATATCGCATGCTATACACAAAACCGATCTTTAGTAACTAAACGATTTTCTAAAACTCCTTTTGAAATTTACTAAGATCAAATTCCAAGCGTACGGTATTTTCGAATTTTTGGTAGCAAATGTTTTGTTCACAATAACGGCAAGAATTACTTGACCGCTTTTGATGTTAAATCCGATGAGGGAATAATGTTGGGATATTCAGCTGTAAGTAAAGCCTACAAAATATACAATACTAGGACTTTAACAGTTGAAGAAACCGCACACGTTGTTTTCGATGAATCGGTTGAACGAAACACTGCATTACCCTTCGATCTTCACAACAGAATGGAAAATTTCAATATCTATTCTGATGATGAAGACGAGGTCCCGGTTTTTAGACAATTTGTCAAGGACCAAGCGGTTGATGCTGAAACTCAGCCTGATCAAGCTGCTTTACCGCAGAAAGTTGACTCTTCAGTTTCTACTGAAGAAATCGGTTGGTCTGACTCTGCTCAACCTACCGATCAGTCTAACCCTGATCAGACAACCGAAAGCTTGATAGACACGTCTCAGATTAACCTTAGAAGGAACAAAAATCATCCTCTTGAACTAGTAATAGGTAACATATCCTCACCCGTCCGAACTAGGCAACATAATTTGGATCACTATGAAAACTCAGCTTTCATATCACAAATTGAGCCGAAAAAGGTGGATGAAGCATTGTTAGATCCCGATTGGATCCTAGCAATGCAAGAGGAATTAAACGAGTTTGAGAGAAATAAAGTCTGGTACCTAGTTCCTAGACCGAAAAACAAACCGGTTATAGGAACACAATGAGTATTCAGAAATAAACTCAATGAAGACGGTTTAGTTACGGGGAACAAAGCCCGGTTAGTGGCTCAAAGCTATAAACAGGAAGAAGGCGTTGATTTTGAAGAATCATTTGCCCCTGTAGCTAGACTTGAGGCCATTAGAATATTTTTAGCATATGCAGCGTTTAAAAATTTCAAAGTTTTTCAAATGGATGTTAAGAGTGCTTTTCTAAACGGTAAAGTAAATGAAGAGGTGTATGTTAATCAACCTCCAGGTTTCAAAAATTCATAACACGAAAAATATGTTTACCGGCTGAACAAAGCCCTTTATGGTTTGAAACAAGCTCCAAGAGCTTGGTATGATACATTGACACAATTTTTATTTGATCACAAATTCACAATAGGTTCGGTAGACAAAACACTTTTCAAATTTGAGAGAAAGGAACAAATATTACTTGTTCAGATTTATGTTGATGATATTATATTCGGGTCAACCGATCCAAAACTATGTGATAAATTCTCAAAAATGATGACTGACAAATTTCAAATGAGTATGATGGGAGAATTGAGTTTCTTTCTAGGACTTCAGGTTAAGCAGATTGAAGCCGGAACCTTCATAAGCCAACCGAAGTATACAGCCGAACTGTTGAAGAAATTTGGAATGGATACATGCGCTGAAGCGGCTACGCCAATGAGTCCTTCCGTAAAACTGGACAAAGATGAGGATGGTCAAGCCGTTGATATCACAGCATATCGAGGAATGATCGGATCATTGCTATACCTAACAGCCAGCCGACCTGACATTCTGTTTGCGGTTGGAGTATGCGGAAGATTCCAAGCAAATCCAAAGCAATCACATTATACTGCGGCCAAAAGAATCTTAAAATATCTGAAGGGAACTCAAGAAGTGGGACTTTGGTATCGAAAAGACTCGAGTTTTAACCTTATAAGCTACTCAGATGCCGATTACGAAGGATGTAAGATCGATAGAAAGAGCACAAGTGAAACCTGCCAGTTCTTAGGTGACCGGTTAGTCACCTGGAGCAGCAAGAAACAAACATATGTTGCAACATCAACCGCAGAGGCAGAGTACATAGCGGCCGGAAGCTGCTGTGCACAACTTCTCTGGATTCAACAGCAACTAAGGGACTTCGGGATAGAAGCCAAGGAATCTCCAATTTTCTGTGATAACACTAGTGCTATAGCAATTACATACAATCCGGTGTTGCACTCAAGAACGAAGCATATTGACATAAGACATCATTTCATCCGGGAACACGTTCAGGAGAAACACATCCGGCTGGAATACGTCTCAACCGAGCAACAAGTAGCGGATATATTCACAAAACCGCTACAGGAAGCTAAGTTTTCTCACTTTCGAAATATTTTGGGAATTACTAATATTAATCAACTCATATCATGATTATGCATGCACACTGATTACCTAAGTAACAATGAGAAACCGGGATATGTGTTCAGGGAGAAACTCTCGCTTCTCAAACCATATTCAAATAGGCCATTGATAATTCAAGAATGCTAACCGGGAGGAAGTCTCTGGTTACGCCCGATTACTTCGTAACGTCAAATCACATGTATACTTACTATACGGTTGAAACAACCAGGTTGAAGTGGATATACTAAATCCAAAGATGAACAAATGTTGACGTAACTCAACATTTCTTCACAATCGGAACAAAATATCCTACTAAAACCGTTCATGGAAAACCGTTTAGTACAAATGCATTCTGGTCTGATAGAATGAACTTCTCCGGTTAACCTGGGATGACTAACTGAGTTTTCATGCACATTTTGAAAAATGAAGCCTGTAATAAATGAAAACAGTCTATCACAATCGAGATGACGACATGTGTCCATCATCAAGAGAGGGAGACTCACATCTTGTCAACAGATTTTTATCATCATGAATATCTTGGTAATAATTAGTTTTTGTCTGGGAAATAAACATTATTTACTTCAACAAGTTAAAGCCTATTAAATAACGGATGACATCATCAAGCATGCTTAAACCTACTAATCTAGCCGAACCCCTGGCTATATAAACCACCCTTAAACCCTCACGAATCTTCACAAAATTACTATTCACAAAAACAGTCTTGAGATTAAAACTCTCTCTCAAGAACATGAACTCCAACACTCTAGAAAAGAAGATTCTATTGGCGGATTTTAACTCCATCTACCAATATGAAGACCATGAGGTTAAAGAAATGTTCTTAGCCGTTGAAAGAAGCGGGCTAAGAGGTTTCCTCGAAAACAGATTCATTCTCGACTACCTAGTAGTCAAAGAATTCTTCCAGACCGCAAAGGAAGTGCATCGAGACATAATCGTTGCACAAGTTTACGGTCAGAAATTTCTATTCAGCGAGACGGATTTCGCTGAATACTGCGGTTTGCCCACTGAAGGGGTAACCGACTTAACATACTCTCCGATGACCATGGAAGAAATGTGTCGTCGGTTCTCAAACTCTGACATCCCGGTTAGACCCTGGGGTGCTAAAAACCAATTCTCCCACAAGTACCAGCTTCTCTGTGAGATTCTGGGAAAGTCCATCTTGGGCAGAGAGAAAAGCTATTATTACATCCAAAGGCTTTTCGAGATGATGATTGCTGTAACGGTTGGGACACCGGTCAATTGGTCCTGGATCATCTTCAGCAACCTGAAGAAGATGCTCCTCTCCAACAAAACTGGCTACGCTCCTCAGCTGAGCGGTTTTTGTGCCAGTCTGGACATCCACTCCGGACCTTTCGTAACCCTCCATCCAAAGCATGTGTTCACTAAAGAGAGAGTACAAGAGCTGGTCGACCGGTGGGAAGCAGTTAAGGCTAAAAGAAATCAAGCGGCCGTATCATCTAACGTTTAGCCTGTCTACCCTTCTGTCTCCTTTTCTTTTCTTTTCTTTTCCAAAACCGGTAATTTTGTTGTACTACCGGTTTGGTACCACAATTAATGAAGCTTATTTCCTTCCACTTTAATCTAAAATCTAAAAATCATAAATGATCAAACATTTAATGCGTCGTACCCAATCAAATCAAATCCCTCTTGGAAACAGAAATCTCCATTTTCAATAAGCATGCCTGATCTGATTCGACAAGACATGTCTTTATTCTCTTGAAAATTCACAAAGCCATTAGTGACCAGACATAAACAGTCAGATTTTTCAAAAATCCTCATTAAATGCATCCAACCGTTTCAAGCTATAAAAGGGGACTCAATCCTCCATTTTCAAAACACGCTTTCTTCATTCCTCTCTCTAAAGCTTGAAAGATCAGAAAATCTCTTCAACCTTTCTCACTCTTTCTCACAATGTCTGCTGAACTTAGAAACACTCTCATTGTCGACTTCGAAGAAGTAAAAGATAACAGATATCATGACTGCATCTTCCAACCGATCATAGAATCGGGGTTTTAAGGATTCCTCAAAGACTCAGACACTATCCTCGTAGAGGAGGTGTGCGAGTTCTTCAATAATGGCCACATTCTAGATGATGGCAGCATCCGCACCATCATCAACGGCCAATTTCTTCGGATTACTGAAGATCAATTTGCAAACTTCTTTCACCTTCCAACCGAAGGCTTTTCTGACTTCCCAACGCCATTCCTTCCGGCTAAGGAAGACTTCTTCCATATCTTCTCTTCTTCCAACGTACCGATCAAGGACTTTGGGAAGAAAGAGAAGCTTGCTCCTAACTACCAAGTCTTGCATGATTTGGTTCAAAGGTCTATCATGGGCCCAATGCCTAACCAGAACTACAACTGGGAGGCTTTCGACATCATGATAGCCATCATTCGCAACTCGTCAATCAACTGGGCAACCTACCTTTTCAACAACTTGAAGTCGCTGATAACCGCTTCAAGGGGAAGGACCAGTTTCGCCCCTCAAATCACCCGGTTTCTGATGGCTCAGCGCCGTTACCTTGAACCCGGTGTTCCCGTCGGACCGTCCAACACCATCACCATATCCATGCTAAACAGATGGATTTCGAGGATTGAGGAACGGACACCTGACAACACCGTGGACAAGTGGTACGAAAGAATGGTGGAAGGGGATTGGTTCAAAGAAAACTAAGTTATTTGTCTTTCCTTCCGGTTTTTTTGGTCATTTTGTTGTACGACCAAATCCGCTTGATGTTAACCTTCTATCACTTATAAAATTTCTAATTTTAAAGACTCCGGTTTTCTGTTCATATCTTTCTTTCCGGTCTTTAAAAGTTCAAATAGACATAAGACTTAATGTTAAACGAAACTTCCGGTTAACAATGCTTCAAGTAAAACCAGAATCTCAAGCAAAACGAAAAGTTTGAAAATTTTACCGCACACGGTTTTACCTCCCAAAATTTACCGCCCATTGGTTTTCCGTATTTACCGCCGAAAGTTACTGCAGTAACTTTTGGAGGGAAAATTGGCGCCCAAAACATTATCAAGTGACGGTTCGTCTTCCAACCGTTCGTAATCGTCGTCTATATAAGTTCAAATCAGCCCATTCGACACATACGCTTTCTCTCTCTAAAATTTTCCAGATCTTCAAGGGCATTCCAAACTCCGATCATCATCATTCTTCATCTTCTCTTCTTAAAATCTACCATGGCTCTAGGCAAAGCACCCTTCCAATGGATGTTACAGGTCGATTTCGCAGATATTGATGAACATGCTGGAGACAAAAACAAAGTTGTTCTTCAATCTCTAAGAGATTCAGGGTTGGAGGAGTTCTTATCTGGTCCATTCATTGTATATCCGACGGCGGTAATGGAGTTTCTGGCGACGGCGACGCTAACAAAAAGGAAGGTATCCGCCACCGTTAACGGCAAGGAAATTCTGATCACCGAGGAGCTATTTTCTGAAGTCCTCGGTTTGCCCAACACCGGTTTGGATCTCAAAACTGACTTAACCGATGCAGAGTCTAATGTTGTCCGGTTGGTGATATCCGCTAAAGATCAGGATCTGGTGATTCACTCAAGCCGGAAGAACAAGCTGAAACCGGAGTTCAGGTGGCTGCTGAACATCATCGCTCGTTCAATGTAGGGAAGAGGAGGTAACTTCGATAACCTGACGAAATTTAAACTCAAAATGATGATGGTCATTGTCCGCGGTGACAAGGTGGATTGGGGAGCTGTCATTTTCGAAGAATTCTGTGAGATGGTGATTCAGAAGGATGGCCGGGTTCAGGCCTTCGCAATGCAGATTGTCAAGATTCTCAAGTTTCTTAAGTTAGATCTTGGTGAAGGTGAACCGCTTCCACCCAACAATATTCTCAACTCCGAGTCGATGATTGAGAAGCCCGATAAAGCGGTTAAACCGAAGTCCTCCAGAACAAAGTCTTCCAAGGGGACCAGTTCTTCTGCTCCGGCTGAAGAATGTTCAAAACAAAAGAAACCAAAGAGAAAGGCGGTTGGAACCGAAGCCGCACAAGAAACGAAGGGGAGGAAGAAGTCCTCTGCAAAGAAGAGCTCCAACAAACCGGTGGACTCCGAGAAAACCCTTTCCTCGGATAATCCACCAAAGAGAACCGGAGACATTTTCCAACCCATTCTCATCAATACCGTTCGCCCTATTCCTGTTCACTCTAAGTCACCAAGGCAAACCGAACCCTCGGGGAATCACAAAACCGAGTCAGCGTCAAAAGGGGAAGCAGAGGTTAGTATCAACTCTGAAAACTCCAAGTCCCCAAGCAAAAGGATCGAAGAGGTAATAGCCGACGTAGGCTTAAACTCCTCTGAAATTATTGTGGACGTAGTCCAAAATATTGCAAGGGAAACCGAAGACGATGTGTCGAGTCGTCGTAAATCAGTTGATCAGGTTGTGATACCCGATCAAAATGAAGTTCAATCGGTCGAAGAAACGGCCAAAACCGCAAGCATTACTCCTCCGGCTCAGGAGGGCAACACTGAAGAACAGGAACCATCCGGTTCCGCAGGGAACAAGTCAGTTCCAGATGTTTCATCAATCCAATCGGCTCAAGATGGGGCAACCGACTCAGCTTTAATACCTGAAGGGTCAGTTCAGGTTAACAAAGGAAAAGAGGTCCTTGTTGAAGATTCAGCAGTGATGGGAAAAGGTACTCTACAAACCGGCCCCCAACCAGAAATCTTAACCGGGGACACGGCCACTCTTTCAGTAGAACAAGAGGAAGAATTGTTCGAGGGGCTCATCAGGGATATGAACAAAAGTGCAAGTGATGCGATAGCACCATACCTCCTATGGGTACAGCTTCGTTGTGAGACAAAGCTGTCGGATATGGTTCCAGAGATGAGCGGCAACAAACATTGGGATAAACTCATAAAATTAGAAGGAAGGGGCCTTAAGCTGGCACACACCAATCTTATTCAACCTGCCTTCAGCAAAACCGCGGTGATTCGTGAATTCGCTCGGTTACAAGAAGTTGAAGATGCATTAAAGGAAGTGGAAGGAGCAACGCTAACTCCGATTGAAATGAAAATGTCTGAACGGTTTCTTCCGGTGCGGGAAAAGCTTCTGCAAAGCCTTGACCATCTCGATGCACAATGGAGAAACGGCTGCCGACACCAACTTAGCAATGCCGATATATATAAAAGTAAGCCCCTCTTTGTTGCCGGGGAGACATCTAGAACAGAGGAAAACCGGGAACGAGATCCTCCTCAAAATGATAAGGCTCCTGAACTGGATCAGATAAAATAGGCGGTGATTGATACCATTGAGTCATGTCTTGGAAATTACAAAACTTCAACCGATGAGAGGATTGCAACAGCTGAAGCGAATTTGTCAAACACTATACGGGGATCTGTTCAAACCGAAATAGCGAACACCGTTCAAACATCTATCAAATCCATGATAGATGAGGCGGTGCAAACCTCTGTCACATCCTTGATTGCAGAATCCATCCAAACCGCAACCGCTCCTCTGGTAGATATGCTGCAGACAATGGCTATTCAAATTGGGGAGTTATCTAAACTCCAAGTAAACAAAACTCAAGAGCAAATCGAGTCTGATGCCGAAACCGCTAAGAGGCTACAAGACGAAGAACGGGAAAGGGAACGGTTGCAGAAAGAAATTGAGGAGAAAGATCATGAGCTTGCCCAGAAATGCAACGAGGAAGAACAGGCAGCTATCCAGGAACCCACACCGGCTCAACCGTCTCATGCTATGAAAACACAAAACAAGAAGAAAAGGAAGGCGGTTACAGAGGTAATAAAGCGGGCAGAACAAAACAGACAAAGAGTAATTGTACCAGTCGGGCTGAACGTGCAACCTGTTGATGAAGAAGAAGAAGATGAAGAAGAGGAGGATATCGAAGAACTTAATCAGTGCAAGAAGAGGACAATTGAAAGGTCAACCGCAACTCCACGCTCCAGACCAATTGTTTCTCAACCGCCTCATCAACCAAAACCAGTCTGTACCGGTTTTGGATTCGGCAAAAAGACTCCCGGCATCTCAAGTGTGTGGGCCGGATTTCAGATTGACGCTAAAAGACGCGACAGGGAGTGGAAGGCAAGGGAAGAGGAAGAAAGAAGGCGGCTTGAAAAAGAACTGGAGAAAGAACTCTAAAAGGGGGGACCATCCAAGCCTTAGTCTCCTTTTCTTTCCTTAAGAACAACTTATGTTTAACTTTGTTTCAGAACTCAGTCATTTTATCATACTTTTGAATTCATTAGTCTCTAAATATCTTTTTAAAAAAAAAATTAAAAAAAAATTAAAACACATGTTTTTGACAATTTTTCAAAATAATCAAAAAGGGAGAAATCGCTAAACAAGTTTTTCAAACCGGCCACACATTACAAGTTTTGAATATTTATTCTAAATAATCAAAAAGGGAGAAATTGATAAGAAAAATTAAGTAAGTTAATTTTCAAACCGGCCACCCATTACAAGTTTTGAATATTTATTCTAAATAATCAAAAAGGGAGAAATTGATAAGAAAAAATAAGTAAAATTAATTTTTGGAACCGGCTAGAAAAACTAAACAGTTGTTAACTTTCATGTGCAGGTGGAGGCCAAATCGTATGAACCAGCTGGAGCCTCATAAACCGGTTGCTGAAATACTTCAAAGAAACCAGTTCCAAGTGATCAAGTCAAAGATCAGAGGAACCGGTTTTCACTTTCTCAAGTGACCGGCCAGCAAAGACAAAAGTTCACATACCAGCCGGATCATATTGCACAAGAGATAAAACCGGAAACATCAAACTACAAGAGTGACGTAACATGACGAAATAGACGTGTCTCGAAGGAATAAAAGAAGATCAGATCCGATCGGAAGCATGCGAGGGAAGCAATGATGCTTTATTGACCCGAAGTTGACAACCTGAAGTGCATGCCCGACAAGTGTTCAAATCTGAAAAACCGATTACGTCATCCTACACTCAGAGTTGTCTGCATGATTGCCAAGTGTTGAGGAAGATGAAACGTGCAAGTAACCTCTCTACACCGGCGTGATAATGATCAACCAATCCAAAGGAGAGAGAAGAAAATGACTGTTGGATCTCAAGGCTATAAAAGGAAGATGAAACGTCCTCATTTAATGCGAATCATCAAGCGAAAAATACGAATCATAATCTTTCTAAGAAAAGCGATAAGTTAGAGAGATAAACTCTTACGATCCAAAACCGGTCTATCATAAACCGGAAGCTTTCTGTGTTCTGGTGTGTTGAGTTATTGTATTATATCAAAGAGTGAGTTGGTGTAACCGGCGAGTAGCGAGTTGGGCTCGACCGGCAGTGTTGTTGTAACTATAAAAGTTAGTGGAGATCCTTCTCATAATCTGAGAAGAAGGGGTGACGTAGGAGGGTTTGCTTTGAACATCCATAAAAAATCATTGTCTTGTGTTCTTTCTTTCGTTTCATTACTTACTCACTTAACCTAACCTCAAACCAAATTAATCACACTTCGTAAACCGGTTCACTCACATCTCTAAAACCGACTCCTTCTAAAACATCATCTAAGTCGCATACGTTGCTTCAAACTGAAACAGACATTTCCACCCTTGAACCCGGTTCAAGAGTCTGTGACAGTTTGTGTAGTGCTGAGAACGGTTATAGTCTCTAACCGGACTATCACCAAAGTGTGTTGTGTGTTGTAAGAGGCCACCCTTCCCGAAACCGGAAACACCCCGGTCCTCCAAGGGCGTCCCCGATCCTAACAGCTTGATAAAATCATTACTCTTTAACTATTTTAAATAATAAAGTCTTTTAAAAATAAGAGAATAATGTTAATAAACGAAATCAAATTAATTAACTAAACAAGATGAAGAGTACAAATATGTTTTTTTCGAGGAATAATTGTGGCCATCAGATGTTAATTCTAGGAATGAAAAAATTATTCCATTAACATGATTAACATTCTGAAAGAAGACCATTTAGAGAAATTAATATACAATATTTCTCATTTTATGTAGTAAATATAATAAAATTAAAAGCATAAAAATAGTGATTGAAAAAATTAAAAATTCATAATGAAAGATTGATGAAGGAGTTAGAGAAGATGAGAGTACGAGGAAGAAAGTTATAACAACTTCTATATTTATATAATTCTATAGATAATTTCAAACACTTGAATTTATATTAAAATAATAAAATAAAAATTGTATAAATCCTTTTGTAATCCTACATAGATTTTTGAAATACCTTTCATGTATAATATAAAATATGATTTAATTAATTAATAAAAAATACGTGTAATCCTACCTAGATTCATGAAATACCTTTTATGTATAATATAAAATATTATTTAATTAATTAATTAATAAAAAATACTTTTTATTTAGATAGAGACATATTTAATATTTTTAATTTATTTCCCTGAATATCTCCTAAAAGTTATTTAATTCAGTAAACATAAATTTTAAAATATCATTTTACTACCTAGAATAACATATTTAGTACTATTAAACATAATGAATTAATATAAAGAAGAGATGACTTATTTATTTATTTTTAAAATGAAATATTATTAATATTTAATTATATATATTAATATTTGGTAAAAGTTAAAATTATATTAAACTTGTTATAATCATCTTAGATTCTAGAAATAAATTTTATTTGTTTAATATAAATTAGATGTAGCTGATTTATTAAATTGCATATTTTTTTTAGATAGATATATATTGAATACTATTGATTAATTTCCATATATAGTTCTTAAACTAAACTAAATTTTTATATAGTAACCATCCATTTTAAAATATCAATATGCTATATAAAAAATAAAATATTTAGTACTATTAAACACCCTAAATTAACTTAAAGAAAAAGTGACTTATATTTTTATTTTGGAATTGAAATATTATTAATATTTGATTACATATTAATATTATATATATATATATATATATGTGTTTGTAAATAGTGAATGTAAATTTTTTTAAGTATACTCTAATATAACCATAATTTATTGGAAAAAATTGAAATTGAGATTTAAAAATTTAAAAATTAAGTGTTTCTTTTTTAGAATTATTTTATAATGTAAAAGTTTATTTAATGTAATAGCAATATTATATGTCAAACCTGAATAATATAAGCACTTTATAATACAAATATTTATATTATATATTATATTTAATTGAAGAATTTTTAAAATTATTAGTAGAAATTAACTTAGGTGTACTTATTGGTTATCATTATAAATCATTCAAAAAAATATTTAATGTAAATTAATAAACTAATAAATTAAAAAAAAAACTAATAATATAGAATCATCTTTGTCTTGAAGTCTAAATTTATTTTAAATTGTTAACAAAAATGAATAGAATAATCTCCCACTTGAATCACCATAAAATATAATTATAAAATCTAATTAATTGAAATTTTAAGATATATGTCTATAATAAGTTATACAAAATAATTTTTAAGGTAGTTAGAATTAGGTATATTTGGGTTAATATTAAAGCTTGTTAAAATAGAGAAAATGTGATTAAAACGTTAAAATCACAAACATAGTAAAATCTAATAAATACAATATCGATATTAGACTATATAAATCATGAAGTTTACTATTATACTACAAAAATATCCCAAACCTTGAAATACTTTAATTTCTTTGCCGTATTATGCAAAAATGTGAAATTCTTGAATGTATTTGTCGTATTCTGTATAAGTGTGAAACTCTTCAATTTCTTTGTCGTATTCGGTATATTTGTGAAAATCATTAATTTTTTTATTTCTTAATTTGTATAAGTGTGAAATTAATATATTTCATTTAAATTAGTAATAGATCCGTATACTTATTGAGTGAATGTAAGGGTAAGTTTGAGACTTTATTATTATTTAAAAAATAATTAATTTAATTTTCATATGTAATGATTAGTTTTGATAGTATATATTTTGTAAGAGTAAGTAAATGGAGGTGGTTTGTTAATAGATGATCCTCTTTTAAAACTTGAAATGGTTAATTATAAAATTATAAGATTATAAATGGTAATATTGATATTAAACTTACAAATAACCAGATATTATATCTAAACTATTTACAAAAATAAACAAATTTGAAAGTGAGGCTATCTAACCAACTTAGAATATATTTATAAAATTAATTTATTTGTTTATATACTTTAATATTTAAATAATAAATCAATGTTTTATTCTTGTATAGTAATATAAGAAATTACTTAGGTTAGGTTGGTAACTACTTTGACATATTTATTAAAGATGCTTATAAATTTTAGATAGAATTTTATTTATTTCAGGAATATCTCTTATTGATGGAGAAATATTTGTTATAATTTTAATTCAAATGGTGAATTTAAAAATATTTATTACTAAAAAAAAGTAGATTATATTAAATAAGTCAAAATATTAAAATAATAGAATAACATTATTTTTTGATTATTGCAAAGAGAGAAATACACAAACTCATTACAAATATTATGAGAACAAATTTAGGTATAAATAATATAATATGATATTCTAATACACAAGAAATCAATGATTTTTGGGATTTTATAAATGGGTAAAAGTTTAATTCAAAAACATGTTTCTATATCTTGTATTATGGACTTTTATTTATTACCTCAAACAATTGAGACCACCTTAATTTTTCATATGTTTAATTTGATATAATTGTTTTTAGGAATTATAATATACAAATTGTCTTTGAGATATTACACTATTTTTAATCATTTTTTAATTCTTTTCCTTATTTTTAGTTTGAAATAAAAAACTATTAATTAATATTTTATAAAATCTAATTTAAACTAACATTTAAAAAGAGTTAAAAATTTATTTTAAATTCAAATTAAATATTATAAAATTAATATTCTTGTATTGTAATATTTTTACCACTTTATACACATAATCATTTATTTTTTAACAATCATATATTAAAATTTAATTATTTAATTAAATCACATATTTGTTAAAAGTAATTTTTTTTAATTTCAAATTCTATGTAATGGAAGAATGGTTATTCTCTTCTTGATTTGTTTTCAAATTTTTGATTAAAAAAAACATTATTCCATATTTATAATTCAAGTTTCAAATTAATATGTGCACAAAGTTTAAAATTTATTTTATCTTAATTTATAATAATAATTGTTTAACATTAATATAATATTATTTAGAGAGAACTACTATTAATCTAGATTGGACAACAATAACCCATATTTGTAAAGTTGATATAGATGATCAATAAAAAAAAATAATAGTAAATGAAACATTTTACTTCTAAATTACTCAGAGTATTTTAAACGATATATCAAAGAAAAATTATTAAACAAAATTAATATAAATACAAATAGCTCCACGTTTTACAACATAATATTAATAATGGTCATGTCCCGCATCATTAAGATTTTTAAAGTCCTCATTCTCAATAATTTTTGTTTATATCAAATTCTAATTAATTCGTAAAACCATTTCATAAGGCTCCACTCCATCCCTCCAAGCAAATCATGATGCTCTTCAATCAATGAACCAATCACTCATATTTAAGAATTTTATTAGATTTAGAGTACTAAGTTAATAAAGAGAACACAAATTCAGACAATAATGTTATTATTAAGAAATAAAAAGGTACACATGAAATACAATAAAAAAAAATACATTTTGTTGAAATTTATAAAACGATATGTATTAATATTAAGTTATATATCTATGATGGTTTATATAGAGATATCACAAATTAGTTTGATTAAGATATAAATGAATTGGATGTTTACAAACATCAAACACAAGTATATGAAAATCTTACTAACTTATAATAAGTCTATATAAGCCATCATAAATCTGTACCTTATTATTGATACTTCCTATCTATCAGAAATCTCGAAACAAATATTTATTTTTTGAAAAAATCGTCTAAAATACAAAATTCTTTCCTAGTAATGCTTGATAAAATCATTACTTTTTTAACTGTTTTAAATAATAAAGTCTTTTAAAAATAAGAGAATAATGTTAATAAAAGAAATCAAATTAATTGACTAAACAAGATAAAGAGTACAAATATGTTTTTTTCGAGGAATAATTGTGTCCATCAGATGTTAATTCTAGGAATGAAAAAATTATTCCATTAACATTATTAACATTCTGAAAGAAGACCATTTAGAGAAATTAATATACAATATTTCTCATTTTATGTAGTAAATATAATAAAATTAAAAGCATAAAAATAGTGATTGAAAAAAATTAAAAATTCATAATGAAAGATTGATGAAGGAGTTAGAGAAGATGTGAGTACGAGGAAGAAAGTTATAACAACTTCTATATTTATATAGTTCTATAGATAATTTCAAACACTTGAATTTATATTAAAATAATATAATAAATAAAAATAAAATTGTATAAATCCTTTTCTAATCCTACATAGATTTTTGAAATACCTTTCATGTATAATATAAAATATGATTTAATTAATTAATAAAAATTACTTGTAATCCTACCTAGATTCATGAAATACCTTTTATGTATAATATAAAATATTATTTAATTAATTAATTAATAAAAAAATACTTTTTATTTAGATAGAAACATATTTAATATTTTTAATTTATTTCCCTGAATATCTCCTAAAAGTTATTTAATTCAGTAAACATAAATTTTAAAATATTATTTTACTACGTAGAATAACATATTTAGTACTATTAAACCTAATAAATTAATATAAAGAAGAGATGACTTATTTATTTATTTTTAAAATGAAATATTATTAATATTTAATTATATATATTAATATTTGGTAAAAGTTAAAATTATATTAAACCTGTTATAATCATCTTAGATTCTAGAAATAAATTTTATTTTTTTAATACAAATTAGATGTAGGTAATTTATTAAATTGCATATTTGTTTTAGATAGATATATATTTAATACTATTGATTAATTTCCATATATAGTTCCTAAATTAAACTAAATTTTTGATATAGTAACCATCCATTTTAAAATATCAATATGCTATATAAAAAATAAAATATTTAGTACTATTAAACACCCTAAATTAACTTAAAGAAAAAGTGACTTATATTTTTATTTTGGAATTGAAATATTATTAATATTTGATTACATATTAATATTATATATATATATATATGTTTGTAAATAGTGAATGTAAATTTTTTTAAGTATACTCTAATATAACCATAATTTATCGGAAAAAATTGAAATTGAGATTTAAAGAATTTTAAAATTAAGTGTTTCTTTTTTAGAATTATTTTATAATGTAAAAGTTTATTTAATGTAATATCAATATTATATGTTATATTTAATTAAAGATTTTTTAAAATTATTATATATTTATATAATATATTATATTTAATTGAAGATTTTTTAAAATTATTAGTAGAAATTAACTTAGGTGTGTACTTATTGGTTA
This sequence comes from Impatiens glandulifera, assembly GCF_907164915.1. Lineage (NCBI taxonomy): Eukaryota > Viridiplantae > Streptophyta > Magnoliopsida > Ericales > Balsaminaceae > Impatiens > Impatiens glandulifera. Next base: position 43,784,512 of record NC_061864.1, read on the forward strand.
TCATTATAAATCATTCAAAAAAATATTTAACTTAAATTAATAAACTAATAAATTAAAAAAATTAATAATATAGAATCATCTTTGTCTTGAAGTCTAAATTTATTTTAAATTGTTAACAAAAATGAATAGAATAATCTCCCACTTGAATCACCATAAAATATAATTATAAAATCTAATTAATTGAAATTTTAAGATATATCTATAATAAGTTATACAAAATAATTTTAAGGTAGTTAGAATTAGGTATATTTGGGTTAATATTAAAGCTTATTAAAATAGAGAAAATGTGATTAAAACGTTAAAATCACAAACATAGTAAAATCTAATAAACACAATATCGATATTAGACTATATAAATCATGAAGTTTACTATTATACTACAAAATATCTCAAACCTTGAAATACTTTAATTTCTTTGTCGTATTATGCAAAAATGTGAAATTCTTGAATGTATTTGTCGTATTCTGTATAAGTGTGAAACTCTTCAATTTCTTTGTCGTATTCGGTATATTTATGAAAATCATTAATTTTTTTATTTCTCAATTTGTATAAGTGTGAAATTAATATATTTTATTTAAATTAGTAATAGATCTGTATACTTATTGCGTGAATGTAAGGGTAAGTTTGAGACTTTATTATTATTTAAAAAATAATTAATTTAATTTTCATTTGTAATGATTAGTTTTTATAGTATATATTTTGTAAGAGTAAGTAAATGGAGGTGGTTTGTTAATAGGTGATCCTTTTTTAAAACTTGAAATGGTTAATTATAAAATTATAAGATTATAAATGGTAATATTGGTGTTAAACTTACATTAAACCAAATATTATATCTAAACTATTTACAAAAATAAACAAATTTGTAAGTGAGGCTATCTTACCAACTTAGAATATATTTTTCAAAATAATTTATTTGTTTATACACTTTTGTTAGATAAATTTGACCGGTCAATAAGAACTTAACAAAACAAACTTATTGGGCAGGAACGGTCAAGAACTCTAACCGGTCAAGAAATCAAGCCGACTAGAAGAAGCAAATGACATATCTAAAACATGAAGCTATCTGGTTGAACTAAACAACCGGTAAACATAATCAGTTGAAGTGAAGCATACAATCCAAATCCAACGAGAAGACTATTTAGAGAAAGAAGTCAAGGATATCAAATTGAGAACAGTTTACAAATTGGTGCAAACAAATACTTTGAGTATATACATAAGATTACATCAAAGGATCAGACTGTGACATTGCCATATTCATACAAGTCTGATGATACGCTACAGGCTGCAGAAGATTGCCTAAAGAAAAGTTACCATTTTGGTATAAGTCATAGGAGCAACTTCCCAGGTGCAGGCAACTGTCCAACCGACAATTGCTATAATCAAGTAAAGACAAATGAAGTCGGTCTGATTCATGTCTTGGAAACCAAAACCGCATTTAATGCTATGTTGATCCTCTGCTCAACCAATCAAATTCAAGAATTGCCCTGAAGGTATCCGTTGAAGAAATGTGATCATTGACACATTTCACCTATAAAAGGAGAAGCTGAAGAAGCAGAGTTGTGAGCGAACAAGTTACGAAGTTACAAAGTGATCAAAAGCTCTTATCTCTCTAAAAGATTCAAAGCTTAAGTGTGCATTTGTGAAGTGTATTACAATTCCTCTGAGAGTTGTAAGAGTAATTATCGAGCAGTAAATAAGACTCGATCGTGTATTATGTGTGAGTATTCCTTAGTGAATATCCTTCTCGTTGTTTGAGAAGAAGGGGTGACGTAGGAGTTTTATCTCCGAACATCCATAAAAACTTGTGTCTTGTGCTCTATTTCCTATAGGCTCCATATTTGAACCGACTCATATCATCCTAACCGCCTCACTAATCTTCAAACTGATATTCTCCAAATCTCATCTCTATCCATCCTTTGTGTGTGTTGCTTCAATCTGAAACAAACTACTTCCGCACTTGAACTCGGTTCAAGGGTTTGTGACAGCTTGTGTAGTATTGAAACCGATGTTAATTTTTAACCGGATTAGCGCCAACCGTTGAGTGTTATTAGAGATTATCCTTTAGCCGGACCCCGGTCCACTATCGTCGATCTAGATCCTAACAATTGGTATCAGAGCGGTCAGTTTCAAAACTCAAGCAACACGGAGCAAGCAAGCATGTCTTTCAGCGAAAAGCCTCCAATGCTAGAAGGAGACGATTTCGCTAACTGGAAAATATGCATGCATCTGCACTAGTTACTATGGATGATGAGATGACATTCATTCTGTCTGATAAACCGATAAAGATTGAGAAAGACATAAAGGAATGGACAACTGATGATAAAAGGAGAAACAATCTGGATAATCACTGCAGAAGCCACATCTTCAAGTCTCTGGATAGAAACACTTTCAGTATGGTCAGAGAATGCAAAACTGCAAAGGAGGCATGTGAAATGGTGATTCAACTCCATGAGGGAAATAAAAGAACCAAGGAAAACAAGATAATGGTAGCTACCCAGAATTTTGAAAACATCAAAATGAAGCCAGGTGAAACCATGAAGGAGTTTAGTGATCGATTCACAAATGTGGTAAATGAATTGTCGGTTCTCGGAAATAAATATGATAACAAGGAAATAATCATCAAAGCTTTGAGATCTCTCCCTAGTACATGGGATATAAAGACGATGGTGATGAGAGAATCAAACTGCCTAGACAAGATGAAGCTACACGATGTATTTTAGGATCTGAAGGCATATGAGTTTGAAATGAGATCCAGGATCGAAAATGAAGTATCAACGTCAACCGCTATTAAGGCACTAGTCACATCCATAGAACCAGCAACTACTGTACCAATCAAATCCGCAAAACAATTCTCTGAGGATGCAATGACAATGCTTGCAAAGAAGTTTGGCAGATTCATGAAGAAAAGCCAACCGACAAAAACTACAACTATAACTACGGTGATAAATCTAATATTAGGTGTTATAACTGTGATGGTTTGGGACATTACAGGTGGGAATGCAGAAAGCCAAGATGGGATGACTGGAAACCGGATGATCAGAACCAAAGAAACAACTACCCACAAACCGGTAAAGGAAAGGAAATTCAGAAAGCAATAATAGCCGATGATGGAGAAAGTCCATGGGCTCATAGTGACAGCGATGATGAAATCTCTTGCGTCATGGCAAATGAAGAACAGGTATTTGATTTTTCTTGTGAAGAATTTACTAGAGATGACTTAGTTACTTCACTAAATGCCATGGTAGTAGAGTATAAACATCTATCAACTATAGTACCAACCCGGCTTAACTTTGGAACCGACCCTATAGCACCAGCCCGACCCAACCTTGAAACTGATAGTGCTCAACCCGATGAGATCATAGAAATTGAGGCAACACCTGAACTATCCTCTGAGAATGAACAACTCAAGGAGTCAGTTCAAGAGTTGACCGAAGAAGAAGATGAACGAACTAAGTATTTAATGGAAGCATGGAAGAGATCTAGTGAAGTAGTTAGTAAAATGGCGAGCTATCGAAGATCCAATAAGTGTAAATTTGGTCTCGGTTACGATAGTAAAACACCCACCCAACACAAATCCTCCAACAGATTGAATCTCACCAAAGACAAGCTTCCATTCATAAGCTTTGTCAAGAGCTCTTCAACCAACACCGAATCATCTCATGATTCAAAACTAGCTAAGGAAATAACATATGTAGGTCCAACCGACACAGCCAAATGGTTTCGTCCTGAGAGAAGAAAAACTACTCAACTAAATAATAAGTACCCATACTATACCGACCAAATCTCATCTCCACATCACAAGGTAACAAGAAGTAGACAGAAACACACCAAACCTAGAGCATGTAGAACCATCAAAACCATCTTTAGGAAAATTATGCGAATAATCAAAGTATGGATATCCAAGAGACTAATTAACCATGGACCCAAGTAAATGTGGGTACCAAATAGTTGTAACTATGTGTATTTTACAGGTTATGAAAAAAACGGCTAGGAAACTCTGAGTGGTACCTGGACAGCGGTTGCACCAGACATATGATTGGAAATAGCAATCTTCTGACCGACATCAAAGTAGAAGTCGGTTCAATGATAGTTTTTGATGACAACTCAAGAGGTAGAACTGTGGGCAATGATTAGATTGTCCATGGTAATTTAACGATTAACAATTTACTTCTTGTTGAAAATTTACATTTCAATTTGCTAAGTATTAGTCAAATGTGTGTCGCTGGATATACTGTAGAATTTCATAGATGTGCATGTTTAGTTAAAGATTCTCAGGGTAGCACATTACTAACCGGAAATAGGCTAGGAAATATCTACAAGGTAGACTTGAATAATGAAATTGAATATCCTGTTTGTATGGTAGCTAGAAATGATCAAATCTGGCTGTGGCATAAAATATTAAACCATCTAAACTTCAAAAATATAAACTATATTCGCACTAAAAAGTTAGTTGAAGGAATTCCTGACATAAGATTTAATAAAGAAAAAGTGTATTCAGAATGTAAAATGGGTAAACAAATTAAATCAACCTTTAATAGCAAATAAAACATCCAGTCTAGCCAATGTCTGGAACTTCTTCACATGGAGCTATTTAGACCGATTAGGGTCACCAACTTAGGCGGTATGCATTACACTATGGTTGTTATTGATGATTACTCTAGATATATGGGTCATATTTCTGGTATCCAAAGGTGACACCGCATATAATTTGATTACACTGCTTAAACGTTTACAAAATGAGAAATCAACACGTATAAATACCATTAGAAGTGATAGAGGAACCGAATTTACAAATAGTACTTTAAATGCATTTCTTGAGGAATCTGGCATTAGACACGAGTTGTCTAGTGCTAGAACTCCTCAACAGAACGACCTAGCTGAGAGAAGAAATTGAACTCTCAAGGAAGCCGCGAGGTCTATGATAGCCGATTCGGGTATTGCTCAAAAAATTTTTGGGCTGAAGCTATCAGTACTGCATGTTATACACAAAACTGGTTTATGATTAACAAGCATCGCAATAAAACACCATATGAAGTATACTTTGATAGAGTTCCTAACATTCAGTACCTTAGGATTTTCGGTTGTAAATGTTACATTCACATAAATGGCCAAAATTACTTAACTGTTTTTGATGCAAAATCTGATGTTGGGATAATGCTAGGATACTCAGCGGTTAGTAAGGCATATAGAGTATATAATACTATTACTTCAACCGTGGAAGAATCTCTTCATGTTGTATTCGATGAATCGATTGAAAGTAACACTACATCATCCTTTGATCTATACAACAGATTGGTAAATCAAAATATCCATTCTGATAGTGATGATGAAATTCCAGTTTTCAGACGATTTGTCCATGACCAAATGGGTATTGTTGAATCTCAGTCGGATCAAGCTGCCAAATAGCAGGAAGCTGACACCTTAGTCTTAACTAAGGAAATCGGTAGGTCTGACATTATTGTTCAGCCTACTGATGTGTCTAGCCTTGATCAAATAACCGGTAATTTGGTAGACATCTCTAAACTGGATTTCAAAAGGAACATAAATCATCCTCTTGAGATTATTATAGGTAACCCTTCACTACCCATCCAAACGAGGCAACAATTACTGGAAGAATATATAAACTCTGCTTTCATATCCCAGATTGAGCCGAAAAAGGTGGATGAAGCATTGTTGGATCCGGATTGGATCTTAGAATGCAAGAAGAGTTAAACTAGTTTGAGAGTAATAAAGTCTGGTACTTAGTTCCTAAACCAAAAGTTCAACCAGTTATCGGAACAAGATGGGTATTCAGAAATAAGCTCAATGAAAACGGTTTGGTTACGAGGAACAAAGCTAGATTAGTGGCACAAGGATACAAACAGGAAGAAGGCATTGATTTTGAAGAATCATTTGCTCCTGTAGCTAGAATTGAAGCCATTAGAATCTTTCTAGCATTTGCTGCTTTCAAAAATTTCAAGGTGTTTCAAATGGATGTTAAAAGTGCATTCTTAAATGGTGAATTACGTGAAGAAGTATACGTTGAACAACCACCCGATTTTAAAAATGCTGACCTGATCAGTCATGTGTATCGACTAAACAAAGCTCTTTACGACTTAAAACAAGCTCCTAGAGCTTGGTATGATACTTTAACAAACTTTCTGACCGATCATGACTTCACCATAGGTTCAGTAGATAAAACCCTATTCAAATTCGAGAAGAAAGAACATATTCTACTTGTTCAAATATATGTAGATGACATCATTTTCGGTTCAACTGATCCTAATCTATGCGATAAATTCTCAAAATTGATGACTAACAAGTTTGAAATGAGTATGATGGGAGAATTAAGCTTCTTCCTAGGTCTTCACGTTCGACAAATCGAAGGAGGAACATTCATTAACCAGTCTAAATACACAAGGGAATTACTAAAGAAATTTGGGATGGAAACATGTTCTCCTGCCTCCACTCCAATGAGTTCATCACTCAAGCTGGATAAAGATGATGACGGTCAGGGAGTAGACCTAACAGCCTATCGTGGAATTATCAATTCACTTCTCTACATGACAGCAAGTCGACCAGACATATTATTTGCGGTTGGAGTATGTGGAAGATTCCAGGCTAATCCCAAGCAATCTCACTACATAACCGCCAAACGAATTCTAAAGTATCTAAAGGGAACCCCGAAAGTCGGACTGTGGTATCCAAAGGACTCTACTTTTAATATAACAAGCTACTCTGATGCAGATTATGCAGGATGTAAAGTTGATAGAAAAAGTACCAATGGAACATGTCAATTTTTAGGAGATCGGCTTGTTTCATGGTACAACAAGAAGCAAACGTCGGTTGCTACGTCAACCACAGAAGCTGAATACTTGGAAGCCGGAAGTTGTTGTGCTCAACTTCTATGGATCCAACAGAAACTAAGAGATTTCGGTGTTACCGCCGAAGAGTCTCCAATATTCTGTGACAACACACATGCCATAGCAATTACATATAATCCGGTTTTACACTCAAGAACTAAGCATATTGATATATGGCATCACTTCATCCGGGAACATGTTCAGCAGAAGCACATCCGGTTAGAATATGTATCAACCGACCAACAAGTAGCCGATATTTTCACAAAGCCTCTGCAGGAAGCTAAGTTTTCTTTCTATAGAAATATTCTTGGTCTTGCCGATATAAAACAACTTATCTCTTAAAATCTTTAACCGAAATTACTCAAATGTTCTTCCTTTAAAAGGAAAAATCGGTTCGGACAGACAAAACCAGCAGTTCTTCCTAAAATGTCGGAAAATTAAATTACCATTGTACCTATTGAAAAACCGCATTGCCTATTAGTTATAGTCAACCGACTAATTATTTAGTACTAAACCAAATAACTGTATCGGGACTAATAACTAAAAACCAACCGGTTTGGATATACTTTACTTTGGAATATTTGGTTTCCCAACAAAAGAGAATAACTGATTATGTGTTTGGACGTATCTGTTCTGAAAAGATTCATTTTCAAAACAAAGCAGTCATGCCTCAAAAGACATGAAGATGTGATATCTCTCACCGTCTTGGCCAATGACTCACACCCTTAGGTTATAACCACACCCAATCCTAGTAAGACCTTTTATCCTACGGTTAATAACATACATCATGCATCATCCACTAGATAATACCATCAACTGCCATCTTACAATCTAATATATAAGTTAGATATAATCACACTCTTAAATTATTCTACACTTCTTAGAAATCTCTCTCATCAAAATGTCTCAATCCTCATTCCAAAACATTCTTCAAATCGAGTTTGACTCAGTTCTAGGAACAAACCACTTCGAAATCTATAAGATGATCAAATCAATTGAAAGTTCCGGTCTACGGACTTTCCTTGATGACCATCCTTGTATTTCCCTGGAGTCAACTGCTCCAAAATCCTTCTTCGATGTACTCTTTTGTCTATTTATGCTAGCCACTGAGACACATCATCTTTCCAGATACCGTTATGGAGTTCTTCCAAAATGCAAGAATCTTCCGCGGTACTCCCTTCTATGAAACTCTCATCCAGTCCGAGGTGAGAGGTACGGTTTTTGAGTTCACCGAGAAAGACTTTGCTCGGTTCTATGAACTACCTAGAGAAGGTCTCACCGACTTTTCTCCTTCGACGGAACAAAAGGCTACAATGTTTCAGCACTTTTTTCGCTCTCCTCTCCCTGTAGATGATCACGGGGCAAGATCCTCGTTGAGGGCTGAATATCAGTTGGTCAACAATATTGTTGGTAAGTCCATTCTAGGGAAGGATGTTACCAATGTCTTCTGTACCAAAACCTTTGATATCATGACCACCATCACAAATGATGTTCCGGTTAACTGGTCAAGGTTGCTCTTTGACAACTTAATCTGGATGATCTCCACTCGTCACACCGATTATATTCCCCAGATAAGCTCTCTCCTTCTAGATCTCGGTGTTCCCCTCTATCCGGGCGTGGGATTGAGCCATTCTCAGCTTATGACAGGAGATTCGGCCGACTCATTTTTCGAACGCTTCGAGAAAGCCGGGTGGAAGAAGCAGAGAGACAACTTATCCTCCAGCCGTTGAGAAACCATTTCATCGGACAACCGGTCATTTTGTTGCATGAACCGGTTGTATAGTTAATTATGTTGATATTTTGTGACATTGTTTCAATATCGGTCTAATATTATCTACTCTTATTTTGTGACTCTTAGCATATTAAATTCTAGTTGCATGGGAAACTACAAAAATATTAAACTCAGTTGGTTTCCAACTAGATTCTTCACCTCGGTTCCCATGACCAGTCAAAACTACCACATCCCAAGAATTTTGTTTTGAAAACATAAATATTCCTCATATTTTAAAACATTGATAAGACATTTCATAAACGGCAAGGATCTTATAATTAATGTCCTTACGTTCTCCTTCCCTCATTTACACCCTATTTAAGAAGCCTCACACTCTCTTTCAAAGATCACAACACATTCCGCAAGTTTTCAAAGAACACAACCTGCATCTCTATGAGCACAATCTGAAAAATGTTTCACCTAACACTTAGAAATTACTTGTGTGTTAACTTTGATTCGGTGCTTTTTTTGATAATGATGAAACGAAGGAGATCATCTTTGAATCACTCATCGACACCGGTCTTCGCGAATTTCTAGAAGAATCCGAATCCATTCTTCTTCCTGAGGTATTGGAGTTCTTTTCCAATGCATCCATGCTTGACGATCTCATCATCTCCATCAATACGACAATTTTCTCATTCAAATCTTGGAGGACACAATCGCTGAATTGTTCAACCTCCCGACTGAGGGATTTTCATATTTCCTACCTCGAGTGAATGGGACGCATGATGAATATGCTGACTTGTTCTCCATCTCTCAAACACCGGTTCAGAATAACGGCCTCAAAGCCAACCTTTCCCCTCACATCCAAATTCTGCATGAGATCGTCAACCGATTCATTCTATGTCAAACTCCGAATCAGAACTATACCAAGAAGTCTTTCGATATGATGACCTACATCGTAAGTCCAACTCCCATCAATTGGGCCTCGGTTATCTTTGATAATCTTTGACAATTTCTCCTTTTTTGATTATTTAGAATAAATATTCAAAACTTGTAATGTGTGGCCGATTTTGAAAAATATGTTTAGCAATTTCTCCCTTTTTGATGCTTTTCAGAGAAAAGTTTCAAAATAAGTAAGTGTTTCAAAGATACTAATTATGAATTTGAAATCTCACGAAAATAACTAAGTTCTGTAAAAATTACGATAGGTAATGAAAATAAGTTCATAGAGTAAAGTAAGGAAATAAGTTAAAGTCCGGATAATCCCCCCTTTTCTTTTTCTTTTTGCCTAGCCTCCTCTTCTTTCCCTTCCCTCTCTCTTCTATCTGCGTCCATGCACCAGCCGGTAAGGAGACTTGTTCTTCCTGGAGGACGTGGGTTGAACAGGAAAACATCGCCCGCTGATCTAGGTTGTCGAGATGGTTGAGCATCTTCTTCTTCTTCATCATCAAGAGGTTCCTCAAGCTGACCAACCGGTTGAGGACCTTCAATGCCGCTTTGTTCCACCAGTTTTAACAGGCTCTCAACTTGCTTTTTTTTTTACCCTTTTCCTTGTTATCATTGTATGCTGAGCTTGAGTTGGCGTGGATTCCGATTGTGCGGCCTTTTCTTCCTTATCATATTGTTTGGCCAACTCGTGATCCTTATCTTCGGTTTCCTTTCTTAGCCGTTCCCTGTCTTCCTCTTTGGCTTGAATTCTGCGAGCTGTTTCGGCATCCAATCGAATCTGTTATTGAGTTCTAGCCCCATGCAGCTTAGTCAACTCCTCAATTTGAGCTGCCATAACTTGCATCATCTCGAGAAGCGGGGCGGTTGCCATTTCAACCGATCTTTCAACCGTTGTCTTGATGGATGCCTGAACTGTTTCAACTAGTTCGGCTTGTATGGAGGCAATTCTGGCTTCTGTGACTGTGTTGAATTCGTTAAATGAGGAGGCGATAGTATCGGTAATGACCCTCTTTATCTGTTCAAGTCCTAGATTTTGATCAGCCTGAGATGGAGATTTAATCCGGTTATCCTCGTTTTCAACTTCTTGCGGCTGAGGTCCCTCTTGCCCATTCCCTTCCGACTTGGAAGATTCACCGATTTTGAAGATCGGTCTACTTTGAAACTGTTCGGCATGTAGAAGAAGAGATTTACAACTTTCTCTCCATTCAGCCTCTAGCCGGTTAACATTTCTAATGAGGACATCTCGTACTTTCTGGAACCGATTGAACATTTTCAATTCCATTTGATTTAATTCTTCTCCATCCGCCTTCATCAAAGTGTCGGTTACCGCCTTCAACTTAGCATATTCGTCAATCAGCTCCGTTTTGACATAGGCGGCTTGGATGACTTCAGTACCCGCAATTTTGAGAGACTCTTGCTCTAACTGCAAAAGCTCCGCCCAATATTCGTTACCTATGAAGTCGGGGATCATGTAGAAGAGCTTCGTTTCACATCTGAGTCTGACCCATAAGTGGAATGGGCCGACTATTTCTTCGGCTTCCTCATTCATATCGCCGATGAATTTTTGGAAAATTGATTCTTCTTCTTCCTCTGAAATCGGAACCTCAGCGTCGAGTGTGATTTCAGATTGTCTGGGACCGGTTACATTTCTTTGTGAGTCACTTCCTCCTTGTACCGGAGGGTTCTCGATCATTACCTCTTTTCCTTTGGATACCTGAGATGGACCTTCAGGTGTGATAGATGGATTGGATGGCCCATCTTGGGCCGCTTGAGAATTTGATCCGGTTGGAACATATTTGTCCCCAGCTAAGCCGGATGGTTGCCTTTCATCGTTGTATCCCTCCCTCACTGAAGGGATAATGTTTTCAGAGTTGGCCGCTTCTTTGGTCGGGTTAACTGTGGTCTGACCGGTTTCTTTGACCTGATAAGTGTTCTTGAGAGTACTTGTCACATCGTTTTCAATATCACGATTGACATCTTGGACCACGTTTTCTATCACTTCCGATGTTCTCAATCCGATATCGTCGATCACATCGTTAATATTTTTAGACGGAGACTTAGAGTTTTGGGAGTGAGTACTAACCTCTTTAACCGGAGTCTCCTTTAACTTGGACAGTACGACTTGGCTCCCCGAGGATTCGGTTTACCTTAGTGGAACTTCTCCGGCTAAGTCTGTCTCTTTTTCCGGAGGAGGAGAGGAATGGACCAATATCGGACGGACTACGTTTAGTGGAGTTGGTTGAATCAGCTGATCATTCAGTTTAGGAGTTTTTCCCGAGGACAAGGTTTTCTCGGAATCTTGGAGTTGATTTGTCGGTTTCTTACCGGTTTTCTTTGCTGAGATTTTTACTCTCCCCTTTTTCTGCGGGACCTCTGGATTTTTGGCCTTTCCTTTTGGATCGGCTTCTTAGGAACTCGCCGACCAGGGCAGCCAGTTCAGCTTCCTTAGTTACTTTAGCTCTTGTAGCTCTCAACTTGGCCGGTTTAACAACTCTTTTACTCATGTGTTCAGCAGTTAATATTTTGGAGGGGGAGAGCAGTGTACCTTCACCGATTTCGACATGTAGAAAATGCAAAATCTTCCCAATCTTCATGGTGTACGCTTGTACCCGACCGTTCGTTTTGGCAACAACCTCGTAAAGTTGTTCGAACAGGATGCTTCCGCAGTCGATCTTGTCATCGCGGACAATCGCCATTAACATTTGCATCTTTAGTTTGGTCAGATTTTCAAAGTTTCCTCCTTTTCCTTGAAGAGATTTGGAGATGATGTCCACCAGCCATCTGAATTCTGGCTTGACCTTGTTCTTCCGGCTGGAGTGAGACACCAAATCCGTTCCATCGTTTGAGATAGTCACTCGGACTGCATTAGAGTCAGCTTGTGATAGATTTGTTTTGAAGTCTCTGATAGGATCGACTTTATCAATAGAGACGGGGGTCTGACTAATGATGAAGGCTTATGAAAAACTGTTTGATAGAAATCCTGTTAGGGATTAATATCTCTTTCTATTCTACGCAAACTTGTGTAAACACTTGACAAAGATTCAAGGCAGAATTGTTTACTTGGGTTTGAAGCACAAGATGAAATATGAAAAGATGCCAGAAATGAAGAACACAGCAGTTTGTTTATGGATGTTCGGAGAAACTCTCCTACGTCACCCCTTCTTCCAACCACCGGAACGATTCACTATAAGATGATAAGAATCAAATACAGTTTACACAGACTTAGCTCACTATTGAACAGAACACTTTCTGTTCAATTTACAAGATGAAGACTATCACTCAGCTAAGGTGCTTTGATTCTAGCTTTCTCTCTCGATTCACACACAGTACAATCAGAATGAAGCTTCACAGAATAAGTTCAGTAAGCAAGATGATTGAGTAGTCTCTCTCTGTAAAATCAGAATGCTTTTTCTTAAGATTGGTTGAGGCTGATTGTCCGTAGTCCTTAGGATTGATTAAATACTGAGTAGGAGCTAACGGTCGAATCTTCAAGAATGATACGTGGCGCTCTTCATTGGAAAGCCTCCATTGTACACAGCAGGTTCTGAGCACAAGGATCGTGGCCGTACCGAACTGGTAGTGCGCCGAATATTCCATCAGGGATGTACCTGCAAAACGGGTAATGTGAGGAAAATTATATTACGTGGCATTCCTTGATTGGATGCATATAGCTGTTGTACTAATCTTCACATGAAAGTGGAGCACGAGTAGGGTACAACTATAGCACGTGGATAGGAGAAATGCTAGATTCAATCGTACTGCTTGAACATAGCATTAGACGTATTTCAGTTAGACGGATTTGAGAAAATCGGTCTAATGAAATAAGTCAACTCCTTCTAATGAAAAATGTCTATTAGACCGCCTGGTCTAATATAATTAGACTCGCGTCTAATTTTAATAACTATTAGACGGGTACGTCTAACTCCACTGAGTTAGACTGCCACGTCTAATTCTGGTTCTACCTCAGACTTGTCTGAAGGAGTTAGAATCACGTCTAACTTTCACTAATTAGACAACCCGTCTAATTATAATAACAATTAGACCAGCACATCTAACTCCACTGAGTTAGACTGCCACGTCTAATTCTGGTTCTACCTTAGACTAATCTGAATGAGTTAGACTCACGTCTAACTTTCACTAATTAGACAACCCGTCTAATTATAATAACCATTAGACCGACACGTCTAACTCTTTACTGAGTTAGACTGACGCGTCTAATTCCGGTTCTACCTCAGATTTGTCTGAAGGAGTTAGACTCACGTCTAACTTTCACTAATTAGACAACCCGTCTAATTCCGCGTATTCATTAGACCATCCGTCTAATTCTTTACGTCTATTAGACTTACACGTCTAACTCCGATGAGTTATACTGTACGTCTAATTCTATTAGACTCACGTCTAATTCCGTGTATTCATTAGACCATCCGTCTAATTCTTTACGTCTATTAGACTTACACGTCTAACTCCGATGAGTTAGATTGTACGTCTAATTCTAATAGACTCACGTCTAATTCCGTGTATTCATTAGACTATCCGTCTAATTCTTTACACATCTATTAGACTTACACGTCTAAATCCGATGAGTTAGACTGTACGTCTAATTCTATTAGACTCACGTCTAATTCTGTGTATTCATTAGACTATCCGTCTAATTCTTTACACATCTATTAGACTTACACGTCTAACTCCGATTAGTTAGATTGTACGTCTAATTCTATTAGACTCACGTCTATTAGACTACACGTCTAACTCCGATGAGTTAGACTGTGAGTCTAATTCTATGCGAATGAAAATCAAGATCGGTCTACTGGCCCTCATTAGATCCAAGTCTAGAGACATGTTGTCTCAATACACCTGTATTGAAACTTATAAATTATTTTATCATCAAAATATCAGTGGGTAAATTATTTCAACACTTAGTCAAAATAATTTGACCCAACAGTCTCTCCCGGTGTTGGGCAAACCGAGAGCTTCCGAAAATATCTCTTCAGTTATGTCGACAGCCTTACCGCAAACGGTGGCGGAAATAGTTCTTTTTGTCAGAGTCGTCGTGTTTAAGAACTCTTCAACTTCAGTCTGGTGAACAATGAACGGACCAGAAAGATAGGTCTCCAGCCCAGAATCTTTCACGGATTGTAGCATTGCTTTGTGTTCGTCGGCAGCATGTTCTTCGATATCATTGAAATCGACCTGCAAGATGTACTTGAAAATTGCGTGATATGATTCCATGATGAAATGATTAAATAAAGAAGATGAAGATCGTAAGAAGATTTGAATGCATAAATCTATGGAGATTTTTAGAGAGAGAAAGCTTGAGTGAATAATGAGAGGTTTCTGACTTATATAGGTGAACGGTTTTTGACGGTTAAGAAGTTGAACCGTCACTTCATTCCTGTTTTTGGCGCCAACTTTCCCTCCAAAAGTTACTGCAGTAACTTTTGGCTGTAATTTTGAAGAGTTATTATGGGCGGTAATAATAGGAGGTAAACCGTGGGCGGTAAACCGTTTGATGGTAAGTTTAAAATTTAAGATGTGTTTTTGAGATTTATTTCCTTAACCGGAAATCTTGTTAACTGGAAGATTTGGTTAACCGGAAATTTTGATTAACCGCAAGTTTTTAGTTTTTGACTGAATTTCACAAGGATGAGGTTAAAACCAGAAAAGAGTTTGTGTAGTTAACCGGAAGATTGAATATGAGAATCTTATATTAATCCGGAAGAAATGAGATCATAAATGATTATCTGGTCGTACAACAAAATGACCAGAGTAACCGGAGACTACATAGATTTAAAGAAAAAGAAACCACTCTCCTTCTCTCATCCTGTCGACCCATTCATCCACGGTGTTGCCAGTCCGGTTTTGAATTCTTCTTATCCAACTTTCCATCATGGAATTGGTCATGGTGTTGGCTGGTCCTACAGGAATCCCCGGTCCTATGTTGGGAAAGTTAGCTCGTAGATATCGACTGATCTGAGGAGCAAAGTCGATTCTTCCTCTTGGAGCTTGAATGAGCTTCTTCAGGTTGTTGAAGAGGTATGAGGCCCAGTTTATAGGCGAGGGTGTGAGGATTGCGATCATGAGGTCGAATACCTCCCGGGAGTAGTTTTGGTTTGCTATTCGGCCTAGAATGGACCGTTGTACCAAGTCATGAAAGACTTGGTAATGGGGTGCGAGTTCATCTTTTTTACCACAATCATCAACCAGATGGATAGAGCCGAAAAGATGAAAGCGTAGTCCTCTTTTTCTAGAAAGTGGGGTGTTGGGAAATTTGAAAACCCTTCGGATGGAAGTTGAAAAAAGTTGGAGAATGACTCTTCGGTGAGCCGATGGTGTGATCCGTCAATGATGGTCCTGATGCTGCCACGATTGTCTTCAGTTGTCCACTCATATCTTGACTTTTCAATCATCTTAGGGACGCCGTCTACTGAAGTTGTGGTTGTGTTAAACTTACAATACTTAATATTCTTAGCAGATATTACTTTCATTTCTCTCTCAGCATATCTTAATGGAAAGTTTGGAGTATACGAATTATAACTGGAATAGTGAGAGAGTAATCTTGATCGTAGATGGACAACGTCAAAAGAACCAATGGAGTAACTAAAGAGAGTGAAGCAGCAACATTCTTTTTGATTAAGATCCACTTATATATATGAGTCACAATCACTTTGCATTCAATGATTACGTGTTGTAGAGCTCTATGTGGTGATGTAGCATAGCTCTACTTGAGTGATGTAGCTGCACTTGTGTATCGTAACCATATTTGAATAGCGTGTGACTATTGAGCTTCTTAGAAGGATACACAATAGTTAATGCAACGGTCGAATCTAAATATTGACATGTGGAATTATGCCATTGATTACTTTGCGTACTAATGTGACATTTTGTCGTTTATCGCGCGATGAGTAAGGAAATGATGAGAAACTTTATGTCGAGAACAATGATGGAGGAGCATGTTCGATGTTGTGAAGCAATGTAATCATAATATACATATTTAAGTCCAAAATTTAAGAATGTGTTGATAAAGACTTTGTAAAACGAAGTGAAAAGGGCAATCATTGAAAAAGTTAAAAATAAAAAATAATTTTCAATAATACTTGATTGTATTCCAGATGTGAGTCATCAAGAATAAATGTCTCTAGTGTTACGATGCGTGGATGATTTGACAAATACACCAAAAGTAAAAGAATATTGGGTTTAGTTTTTGAAGGTGGATAACATGTCAAGTCTTGGTGTGTTAACTAGAGTTGGGCTTGACATTGATGACGTAAGAGGACAGGGGTAATATAATGGGTCTAAAATGAGTGTAAGACACAAAGATGTACAAAAAAGATTGATTAAAATAAATTATAGAGCTTTTTTCACACCATGTGGTTGTCATAGTCTTAATTTGGTATTAGTTAATATGGTAGAATGTTATCTTAAAGCCAAGTTCTTCGGAGTGGTGCAACGCATCTGTAAATTTTTCTATTCCTCTACAAAGAGATGAGAATTTTTTAAAGATACAATGTGTGGTTATAGTGTTAAGCCAATGTCACATACCCGCTGGGAAAGTCATGTTGAGAGTGTAAAATTTATAAAAGGGAAAATTGTACATATAAGAGATGCTTTACTTGACTAGGAAGAAGGTGCTGGAAATTCTAAAACAAAAGGTGATGTTGAGACCTTAGTATTATATGATCTTAAGAGTTTTGATTTCTTGCATGGAATGGTATTATGGTATAAATTGTTACACTTAATAAATATTGTGAGTAAGTTTATCCAATCTGAAGATATGAATATTGATATTGCAATCAACCTCTTACAAGGACTTGATCAATTTCTTGATGAGTTTAGAGAAGATGGATTTGCTAATTCCATGAATGAAGCTATACAAATGGATAGTGAAAAGGGGATTAAACCTCATCATTTGAAGAAAATTAATATGATGAAAGTGGCAATGATGATGTGACACAATCTGGTGAAGAGTCTTTTAGAACTGAATATTATTTGTTTATAATTGATGAAGCTCGATCTTCGCTTCAAGTTCGGTTTGAACAATTTAAACAATATCAAGAAATATTTGGGTTTTTATTAAATTTGGAGAAGTTAAAATGTGAGCCTTTAGCTAGCTTGATGAAGTCTTGTATTGAGCTTCAACAATTTTTGAGTCACAATGGACGTTCAAACATTAATGGTGAAGAATTGTATTTAGAGTTGTTGGTCGTCAGATGATATTTAACAAATGAAAAACAAAGCAATTGATATGCTACAATGTTTGGCATAATCGGATGGTTTAATCCCAAATACTTACATTACCTATAAGATTTTATTAACCATAACAGTTGCATCGGTAGCAAAAAGTTTCTCGAAGTTGAAGTTAATCAGAATTATCTTCGATCAACAATTTCACAGAATAGACTAAATGGGCTAGCAATGTTGTCGATTAAGAAAGAAATAGTCCGTCAATTAGATTATACAGATTTGATCTATATTTTTGCCTCTAAAACAGCTACACGAGTGATGTTTAATTAGTTATTATAATTATGGCTAACTTTTGTCTTTTTATTAACGTGACATATTGTTTCTGGTTTATATATATATATATATTGTACTTTACGGTAACAAAAGGGACTATTTTTTATTTTTTTGCCTCAGGCCTTATCAAACACGGATACGACTCTGCTTTTGGGAATGTTTAGAGTTTAAGGGGTTATTTCGGGAGGGATAAATTATAGTTAGGGTGGACTTAAAAGGTTAAATTTTGTTTTTTAAATTAACACAAACAAAATAATATATATATATATATATATATATATATATATATATATATATATATATATATATATATATATATAATATGCATTAGAATGTAATTTTTAAAAAATATTAGTTGGTAGAATAATAATATTACTATTATTATTTTCAAAATGTTGTAATATTTTTTAATGGTATTATCTTCATTTTAATTATTTTAAAGAACTAATTATTTATTGTTAAAAAATATTCTGGACATAAAATAAATAAACATAATTTGAAAAATAAAAAATACTCATAAATATTAATAACACTTAAATAATTGTATCAAACAAATCTTACAAAAATAATAATCATAAAAATAATGATAATGAACCATAGTCGTGGGGTTTTAAGGTAGTACTCTTTTAATTCGAAAATAATATAATTATAATAAAAAACTCTAATAAAATAATAATAATATAAGCTGATTTGATATTAGTTTTTTTAAAATTTTTTATCCAAAATCTATTATTTTCTCAAATTTCACTTCATATATTTTATCGTTTCTTTTATTTATGAAATAACAAAATACATCTTATTTAATGTTTTTTTCTCTTATTATTTTATCTCATATATTTAATAACAGAATAATTAATAAACTTTAAAAACCTAATTTTCAAAGAAATTTACAAATTATAAAACCAAAATGAAACAAGCTATAATATATCATAATCTCTTTCCACTCAAATATCATCATAAACAAATAAATATATAAATATATATATAATAATAAATATATATATATATAAAAAGACAAAACAAAACATAAAATCTTGGGACGAGGATGGGAGTTTGATAGAGGCTTCTACCCGTCCCCGTCAATGATTTGATTAAATAATAAATTCAACATATTTTGGTTTCCAGCACAGTATTGTTCGTTTCCTACTGAGTATTGTTGGTTTCCTATACAATATTATTAACATGACTCTATCTATATCTTATACCTTATATTCTATACTCTATTTTCCCCAAAATATCCTATACCCTATAGGAGATTATTTATAGAAATACGTGCAAAAGTTAAAATTTATGAAAGACCACCAAAAATTGAAAGCACCAGTTTTAAGAGTCTATTTGATGTAATTATTTTTAAATAAAATCTATTACATTCAGAATATAGACTTTTAATTATATAATTACGGTGTTAAAATAAACTTTCACAAATATAAAAGTATTGTACACAAACTCAAGTTACCAAATTTAATATATACTAGATTTTCGCACGATGTAAACAAACAAATATATAAAAAAATTAAAATTTCTATATAAAAAAAATTGAATCACACTATATAATATATTAACAATTTCTATATTTAATATTTTAAAAATATTTAATCAAATACAATAAATTTAAATTTTCACTTTAATTAAATTTTGTTATATAAAAATTGACACATTTAAATTTATTTTTATATTTACATCTTTACACGTGAATTATAAAAATTAATAATCATTTAAACTTTATTACATAAAATTTACCATTAAATTGTGTTTGACATTAATTTTATAGATCATAATTGTTAGACATTATATATATTAAATATATAATATATATATTAAATATATAAATTTGAGAAATTTTAATATTGTGTATATATTCTTTCACATTTCTATTTTTATTAATATTTTGTGAAGCTATCTAATTTTTAATTTATTATAATTTTTCTTTATAACAACTTTTTTTTAAATACAACTAAAATAAAATAATATAAATATGGTCATTTATTCAAAATTTTAGTTTTTTCGTTCTATTAATTTAATTTAAATTTTCCTTTTTTTTAACGTGAATTATCACATTGTCTTAAATTGGCGAAAATAATATTCGAAGAAAATATGTTTGTATTTTTCACTTTTGTACATAATTATTTGATCTTCTACTATATCCTTTCAAAAATTTCGAAAACAGTTTATTATATATTAAAAGTCAAAATATAAAATATATGTAAAATGTCTATTAAAAAATAATATTGAACCATCTTTTTTATGTCAACACCATCAAACTCTTGTTTCAAAATTATATATATATATATATATATATATATATATATATATATATATATATATATATAAAAGTGTTATTTTTATTATTAAAAAAAATAAAAATTCAATTTTATAATATTTTATATAAAAAAATATATATTTATAATAATATTATAAATTAAATTATTAAATATTTATCAATTATTTAAAACATATCATATAGAGTTAACTGTATTTTGTATTATTTATATATATATATAATCTATTTATTATATTTTTGTATTATATAATATATATATATATAATTAAAATATTAATATTATTCATTAAATTACAATTTTATTTATAGTTTTATTATAAAATATTTTATTAGGTTTTATTATAGAAGAAAAAAATTAATAATAATTTTTTTTTAAAAATTCTAAATCTTTGGAGGCAGAGAATTATCGGGTTTCGCTTGATTTCAAATTCTCGTCTTCTTTTGCTTCCATTTTTTCTTCAAATCAAGATCGATTTTTTTCTTCTAAGTCTCTCTTACATCGTCGTTGCTCTCCTTTGTTGCGTCGTCGTCGCCTACCTCTTCTTCATGTTCTACTTGCACCTAAGGAGAAACGAGAGTCAATTTAAAAAATACCAAGAGCTAAGGAGAAAGGAGAGACGAATTTAATGAGAAATTCATTTAAAATGTGTAAAAATAAAAATAAAAAAATTATTTTCTTTTTTAAATCTATGAAGACAGAGAATACACGTCTTCCTCTTGATTTCGAGTCCTCGTCTTCATTCGCTTCCCATTTTTTTCAAATCAAGATCGAATATTTTCCTCTATGTCTCTCTTGTGTCGTTGTCGCCCTCCTCCGTTGCGTCATCGTCGCTGTTAGGATCTAGGTCGCGGCTGGAGGACCGGGGTTGGGCCGGTTAGCGCGTCTCACTCAAAGGGTGGTGATTAATCCGGTTAGAGATTAACATCGGGGTTTCAATACTACACAAACTGTCACAAACCCTTGAACCAGGTTCATGCACGGAAGAGGTTTGTTTCAGGTTGAAGCAACACACTTATAGGATAGGCAGAACCGGTTTTGAATAGGATAGGTTTGGAAATTGATGGGTCGGTTTTTGTAACTTGGTGATTCGGTTTAGATAGTATAGAGTCGGTCAAAGCGGTGTAAGTAGGTTAGTACAAATCGGTAAGAATGTAGAACCAACAGAAAGTAAATGACAAGACAAGTTTTTATGGATGTTCGGAGATAAAACTCCTACGTCACCCTTCCTCTCGAAACCGAAGGATATTCACTAAGGAATACAAATACAATCCGATCGAGACTTATTTCCTGCTCGATAACACCCGTACAATTTACACCGAAATTGTAAATACACACTTCAACTTTAGCACTTAGGCATTTTCTAGAGAGAGAACACAATCTTATCACTTGTAAATTAATTGTTCACTGTGTCCCCTTTAAAAAATCTCTTATGTCCCACATTTACTCTTCTTCAGCTGCTCCTTTTATAGGTGAAATATGCCAACGGTCATATTTCACTTCCTTGAGTTTGATTGGCTGAGCAGAGGCTCAGTGTTTCAGACCTGGCGGTCAACTTTTCAGACCTGGCGGTCTGTTCTTCCAGTGTGTAAGACAAACCTGCTAGGTTTGTTTTTTACTCAATATGGTGAGTGTTGGTTACACAGTTGTCTGTACTTGGAAGATGGCCTTTCTAATTTATCCTGAAGTGGAAAGATCTTGTAGGACGGTCTTCTACAGCCTGCAGACTGTCCTCAAACTTGTATGAATATGGTAATGTTCAGTCTGTTCCTTTGGTATCATTCTCAACAGATACCCGAAGTATCTTCTTATGTTGGTCGGTTATTTGTCTTAACCGGATGACTTCCGGTTATTGCTTTGGCTTCTGAATGACCGGCTGTCTGGTGTTTCCGGCCTTCTTTGAGCGGTCATGTTTCTGGTCGGTTTAATAACTTGACCGGTTGAGCTTCTTAATAGGTTCATTGATCTGACCAGTAGGTTTTCTCAAACCGGTTGGGTACTTTGACTGGTCTGGTTCTTTGTTCCTGCATGGAAGATTTATTTGTGTTAAGTTCTATTAACCGGTCTAATTTTATCTAACAATTTCTCCCTTTTTGATTATTTTATTTAAAATTATCAAAATCATGTAAGATTGCAAACGTAGGTCGGTTCTTTATTTGACCGGATTTTTGAAACTGAGAATTTTTATCTTGTCAATTTCTCCCTTTTTGATTATTTTATTTAAAATTATCAAAACCATGTAAGATTGCAAGTATAGGCCGGTTTCAAAAATAGCTTTATATATATAGAAGTAACCGTAAAAGGGGAGAATGTTATATATATAGACACCGAAATAAACATAGATTAAGAAAAGAGAGCCCCTATTTTGATTCGGATGGCATGAAGTCTTTCATCATGTCATCGGTCGGTTGTTCCTCATCCGGTGGAGCTGTTCTTGAAGATGAACCTCCAGCTTGCGGTTGACCGACCGTGCTGATTGAAGCCGTATTGAGAACTCGCTGTCTTGTAGTTCGCGGCTCGAGATTCTCTTCGTTTTCATCCTCGGTGTGCATAGCTGGGTTCAGTTGAGTTTCAATAATCGTCTCGGTAATCCTTTCCAGCATCCCGGCTACTTGAACCTTCCTTGATGGTGTTTTCCGCTTTCGTTTTGCCGGAACCGAAGAGGAAGAAGCCGCCTTGGTCTTCTTGTGAGCCTTTGCGTAATCGGCGAGCCTTTGTTTTTCAGTATTTAACCGTTCTGCATCCTCGGCCACTTGAGCTGCTATGGACTTTACAAGTGCCAGATTTCTGGCCTCTAGCTTTTATGTGCGTACGGTTAATTCCTCTTCAGTCAATCGCGGTGCTTCCTTTGCCTTCCGCGTTTCTTCGTCCAGCGCATCCTGAATATCCTTAGCCGCTTGAGCATTTGCCTCCTCAACCGCTTTATCAACATTAAGCTTGACATTTATCAACTCAGTCACCTGTTCGGTGACCGCCTTAAGGTCGGCTTCAAGCTTGTCGTTGCGCTCCTCAAGACTCGCATTCTTCTTTTCAAGATCTATGACCCTGTCAAGTGTCGAACCGACTTCGGCGCTTGACCGCCCTAGCTTCTCATCGACTTTTGTGAACAGTTGATCGGTTTCTCTTGAAACCGTTCCAAGTCATCCACCATCTTGGAGTTCTTATCTTCCAAGTCTTCGGTTCGCTTAAGATGTTCATTGTGCAGAGTAGTATCGTCCCGGTAGTCGGCTTCGATATCTGTGATCCGGGCATCTGCCTTCACAAGATCATCCCTCGTTTTTTCGGCTAACAAGATTGTTTGGCGCGCGGCTTTCTTGAATTTCCTCTTCCACGGTCAAACCTTTCTGTTGGCAAACTCTTCAATGAGAGTCTTGACCCTTTCTTCTGTAACGACCGGTTCTGAATCCCCAGGTTGATCAGTTTCAAGTGGCCCGGTGAAAGGAGTCTCTGTCCTTTCGTCTGTTTCGTTTATGACCGGATCCGCTAGAGGAGGCGTTTCACCTCGATTCTGACCGTCATCTGTTTCTCGCTGTCTGCGCACCGCGTCAAGCCGATCTATTTCGTCAATGAATTCTCCTTTCTTGACGTCAAGCATATCCAACACTATGAGTTGTAATTTAGCCTTCGGTGTTCCCGCAACATACCTTTCTGTAAGCTTTCGTATATGTGCGGTTAGCTTTTGTAACCGAGCACGCGGTTCCACTATTGCGTGTCGGTCCATGGCTTCGTTGGGATCCTCGGCGTTTGTGAGCTGGATAACGTCTTCCTCTATCTCCAGAATTCTTTTAAATCTTTGTCCGGTGGTTAGGTCCGATAGCACATGTTTGAAGAATTTATTGCGCCGGATCAGGAACCACTCATTGTATGCTTGTGCTGCCTTTTGAGCTTGCAGATTAATTCCTGCCAAGATTTTGCGTACAATGTTCTCGGCTATCTTCTGGTCGTTATCAACGGGAACCTCATCCTCCCCACGGCCGTCTGCACCGGCATCGGTGTTTTCAAGGCTTGCGGCCGTACCGGCATTGTCAAGACTTGTAGCCGATTGTTCCTCTTCAATCGGTCCTTCTTCTTTATCGGATGGGTTGTCATCGGTTTTCTACGAGCCGGTTCGGTCAGACGTGGAAGCCGAGTCTTCCTCATCTTGCATTTCTGAGCGCGGTTCCGTGAATACTATCAGTTCCTTTTCCTTGCTTCCGAACGTGTCTTTTACCGGAGCCGGTGTCTTGGCGGTAGATTTCTTCCTTCGACCACATGTAGAACCGGGGGCCGGCTGCTTCTTCTCCAGGAATTGTTGGGATCTTATTATTTTGCTCGATGAGAGAAGAACACTAGGACCGGTGTTGATGTTGTTGTGGAGCATGATCTTCCCAAGAGGGATGGCGTATCCCCATGACCGGGTGGAATCCGGTTTCACCATGTCTTTCAGGTTGTGAAAAATCTCCTTCGCCTAGTTGACGTTTATACCGTCCAGTAAGCCGATAAGCATCTCGATTTTGGCCTTGGTGAGGTTGTCGAAATTTCCCCCTCTCGCTTGAACTGACTTAGTGAAGATGTCATAGAGCGGTATATATTCCGGCCATAGTGATGACTTCTTACCGGATACTTTTACAGGAGCCCCGGTTGCCGAGAGAATTTGGCAAGCCGCCTCGAAAGTTGTTGGGTCTAGTTCCATCGAAGCGTTACGACCATCTGTTGGAAGACGTAGGATTTCGGCAACCGACTTTTTGGTTATATCGTATTGCTTGCCGCCAACAGTTGCGGTTATTTTGTCGCCAGAGAGAGATGCGGTTTTGAAGAATTCTTCAACTGCTTCCCTGTAGAGAACAAAAGGACCGCCTAGAAAGTACTCGAGTCCGGCTTCGGAAATTCGGGTAAGAACTTCCTTTGCCGGAACCGAACTGTTCTGTCTGATTTCCTCAAAGTCCACCTGAATGATGTGTTTGAACAATGCCGAGTCACGACCCATTGTTGATGATTAAGAGAGTTTGAGTGATAAAAAAAATAACCGCTGTGAGAGAGTTTGAGAGCTTAGAGAGAGAAAGTTGTTTCGCGTAAGAGAGAAGTGAAATGGCCAAGGACCCTTTTTATAGGCGCGGTCTGGAAGCCCAACCGTCGCAAACCGTCCCATCAACTTTTGGCGGGAATTTTCCCTCCAAGCCAAAAGGCGGTAATCAATGGGCGGGAACCCAAGGGCGGTAAGCAAAGAGGCGGCAATCAATGGGCGGGAAGCTAAGGGCGGTAATCAAAGAGGCGGCAATCAATGGGCGGGAAGCTAAGGGCGCCAAATTAGAGGCGGGAATTTTGAGCGGGAGCTCTTTGGGCGGGAGATTTCCCTCCAAGATTTTCGATTTCGGTTTTGATGACGCAATCCCCTTTTTGAAACCGTATTATGAAGTGGTTTGTGAACCGCAATGATGCGGTGTTTTGACCTTGACCGGAAAATTCTACGAACACATGTTTGTCTATCGATGTAACCGGTTATTTAGATGAGTGTTCTGAATTATTTACAACTTTTGATTAAGCGGTTCTTCTTGAGACTGTGCATAACTGCGAAGACGCGATTTCTTTGATATTGACCTGATATTTCAATGAGAACGAAGTTACTTAATAATATTAACCGGTTACTTAGATGGATATTCTGATTGTTATTTGGACCCGGTTATTTAGGGTGAAATAAAGTTTCATTAAATGAAGGTACAAGACAGAAACTGATATATAGATCGATTTGGAAATACAGAAAGGAAGGAATACAAAAGAGATAAAAAGGAATATGGCCTAGGAAATAACCATCCTAGAGAACTTATCCTCTACCTCTTCCACATCAAGAATATTTGAGAGGGATGCCGGTGCACCCGGTCCAAATTCTGGACGATACTTGAGTATGAGCCGACTGATATGAGGAGCTTAACCGAGGCCTCTTTTGGTCAACACCATAGTTTTCAGGTTGTTGAATATGACCGATGACCAGTTTATGGGGGCATAACTCATGATGTAGGTCATCATGTTATACACCTTTTTGGAGTACCGCTGGTTAGGGGATTGGCAGATAAACAAGCGATTGATGATTTCAAGTAGGAGCTGGATGTGGAACCGAAGACAGGTCTTTGGCCCGTTGTTCTCCACCGGCCTCCCGGTTCCTGAGAACAGCCAAGAGTAAGACACCGCGGCTCTTCCTTCCCAGGGTGGGAAGTCCGAAAACCCTTCAGTGGGCAGATTGAACATCTGAGCAAATTCGGCTTCATCCAGCCATAACGTATGGTCTCTTACCGTGGAAACAATATAGTTTCCTCTGACGCAAGCACTTCTAAAGAAGGTCTTGACATCCTCAAGGAGTATAGGGCTGGATTCTTCGAGAATGGTTCGAAGACCGGTGTTAATGAGGGATTCAAATAACATCTCTTTTGTTTCTTGATCAATGATTTCCAAGCAAGAGTCAAAATCAATGCTTAGGAAGTTTGGTAGAGTCCGGCTTGGCATGATTCGAACTTTGCTAAGAGAGAGAGAGAGTGTTGAAGAGAATTATGTTTAGGATGTGTTGAGTTGATTAGGGGATAGCCCTTTATATAGATTCGGTTTTGGAGGGAAAATATCAATATTGAATGTCAGTTTTGTCTTATTGGAGAAGAGAATATTTATGTTTCCAAAGTGTGTTGGGAAGAGGTTGCTTTTGACTAATTACGGAGCTCGAGGTAGGATTTAGTTGAAAAATAACCAAGTTAGTTGGGTAGTAATTACTCATGTAGTTGGGGGTTACCTCATTAATTAAATGTTACTTTTCATTAATGACTAATGCAACAACATACTGAAAAGTAACCGATTGAAACTGAAGATAACCTAGATTAAACCGAAGAGAACATAGATAAAACCGAAATGATCATAAAAGAGTTGAACAGAGATACAACCGGTGTGTGCAGCAAAATGACCGGGTGTAGGAGGGAGTGACCTAATATCCGTTGGAGTTGGTGTGACCATTGGAGTGGATGTGACGATTCCTCCTCTTCCACGCCTTCTCAAACCGCTCATAGAAAGAGTCGGTAACTTCCTTAGTAAGTATTTGTGCTTGGTGCAGCCCTTCCCCGGGCATGTTGGAACTCCAAGCTCCAAAAGCAGACAACTTATTTGAGGAACGAGGCCGACTATTTGAACGCCAATCATCCAGATTAGGACGTCGAACAGTATCCTCGACCAATTGACTGGTGTGCCAGTAGTTATAGCAGCCATCATGTTGAAGGCAGCGGTGCAGTATATGTTGGTCACATCCCTTCCCAGGATGCCTCGACCGACTACGTCATTGAGAAGCTGGTATTCAGCTTTCAATAGTGACTTAGCACCATGGTCATCCACTAGATGGCTTGACCGGGCAAAGGCTAAGGAGATCTCGGCTTTTAGTTCAACCGGTATGTTGAGGTCGGTAAGCCCCTACTTTGGTAGGTTAAAGCATCTGGCAAAGTCATTTTCGGTAAAGTCAAATACGATTCCTCCTACCTTTGACTGGATGTGGTGTCAAAGTGAGGAGTACCACGAAAAACCCTGGCATTGTAAAAGAACTCTAGGACAGACTCAGAATAGATGACATGTTTGTCATCTAGAAAGTGTTGGAGACCAGTATCTTGAAGTGACTTGATCATCTTGAAGACCTCATAATGCTCAGTGCTTTGAGCAGAGTTGAAATCCACTTGAAGGATGTTTGAAAACTGAGACATTTTGTCTTAGTGAGAGGAAGAGTTATACAACTTGTGATTGTTTTGTTTAAGGTTTGTTCAACTTATATACTAGTGGGGAGAGGAGCCTGTTATCCAGGTATCCCAGGTGATAATGTCTATTAACCATAGGATAAAGAGTTTTGCATGAAATAAGCATGTCTACAGCCTAGGGTGTTGGTCATAGGCCTGGACCATGAAAGATATCAAATCTTCACGTCTTTTTAGGTGCGACCATTTTACTTTGAAAAGGCAATGTTTCAGGACAGATAAGTTTAAACACATGTAATTATTCCACTTTTGTTTGAAGTTCAAATATTCTGAGATAAACTATTTCCGAACCGGTCAGTTATCAGTTGTTCGTCCCGATGCGGTTATTTGGTGCATGCACTAAGTAACCGATCGATTTACTCTTGACTGATAGACCAGGCGGTTCTTCCATAGATACCTTGGAAGATTTGAAATCCGACAGTTTAGGAGGAACTACCGGTTTTGTCTGTCCGAACCGATTTCCCTTTTTAAGCATCCTTAGGGATGATCTGACTAATATCGGTTAAACCGAGTGTAAGTCTGAATTGAGAGAACTTAGCTTCCTGTAGAGGCTTGGTGAAGATATCGGCTACTTGTTGATCTGTTGGTACGTATTCCAACCGGAAATGCTTCAGCATGACATGTTCCCGAATGAAGTGGTGCCTTATTTCAATGTGCTTGGTTCTAAAGTGTAGAACCGGATTGTAGGTGATTGCTATGGCACTTGTGTTATCACAGAAGATCGGAGACTCTTCGGCTATGACACCGAAATCCTTCAGTTGTTGTTGGATCCAAAGAAGTTGTGAACAGCAGCTTCCGGCCGCCAGGTATTCAGCTTCTGCGGTTGATGTGGCAACTGTTGTTTGTTTCTTGCTATGCCAAGAAACAAGCCGATCACCTAGGAATTGGCATGTTCCGCATGTGCTTTTTCTATCAATCTTGCAGCCTGCATAGTCTGCATCTGAGTAACTTGTTAGGTTAAATGATGAATCCTTTGGATACCACAGGCCGACGTCAGGTGTTCCTTTTAGGTATTTCAATATTCGCTTTGCGGCTGTGTAGTGTGATTGTTTTGGATTGGCTTGGAATCTTCCACACACACCGACTGCAAATAGAATATCCGGTCTACTTGCTGTTAGGTATAGAAGAGAACCGATGATGCCCCGGTAAGCGGTCAGGTCTACCGATTGACCCTCATCATCTTTGTCCAATTTGACCGATGAGCTCATTGGAGTAGCCGCTGAGGAGCATGTATCCATTCCAAATTTCTTTAACAATTCTTTAGTGTACTTGGGTTGACTGATGAAAGTTCCTTCTTCGAGTTGTTTAACCTGAAGACCTAGGAAGAAACTTAATTCCCCCATCATACTCATTTCAAACTTGTTAGTCATCAGGGTTGAAAATTTATCACATAGCTTGGGATCGGTTGAACCGAAGATGATATCATCTACATAGATTTGAACAAGTAGGATATGTTCCTTCTTCTCAAACTTAAATAACGTTTTATCCACCGAACCGATAGTGAAATCATGCTTTAACAAAAATGCGGTTAGTGTGTCATATCAGGCTCTAGGTGCTTGCTTTAGACCGTATAAATCTTTGTTTAACCGGTATACATGGTTGGGTAGTTAGGCATTTTTGAAGCCGGGTGGTTGTTCAACATACACCTCTTCACGGAGGTCACCATTCAAAAACGCACTTTTAACATCCATTTGGAAAACCTTAAAGTTTTTCAAAGCAGCAAAGCTAGAAAAATCTTAATAGCTTCAATCCTAGCTACAGGGGCAAATGATTCTTCAAAATCAATGCATTCTTCCTGTTTATAACCTTGTGCCACTAATCTAGCTTTGTTCCTCGTGACCAAACCGTCTTCATTGAGTTTATTTCTAAATGCCCATCTTGTCCTATGGCCGGTTGATCTTTTGGTCTAGGGACTAGGTACCAGACTTTGTTACTCTCGAACTGGTTTAGCTCTTCTTGCATTCCCAATATCCAATCCGGATCTGACAATGCTTCATCTACTCTTTTCGGCTCAATCTGGGATATAAAGGCGGAATTGAAATATTCCTCCAGAATTTGATGCCTAGTTCGAACAGGTTCTGAAGGGTCACCTATAATTTGCTTAGGAGGGTGTTTAGTGTTCCTTTTGAAATTCGGTTCAGGGATGTCTACCAAATTATCGTTTACTTGATCAAGGCTAGACATATCGGTAGGCTGAACAGGATTGTCAAACCGACCGATTTCCTCGGTTTGAACCGAAGTGTCAGCTTCCTGTCGCGGGACAGCTTGATCCGGCTGGATTTCAACATTACCCATCTGGTCATGGACAAATCGCCTGAAAACCGGAATTTCATATTCACCATCAGAATGGATATTGTTGTTTTCCAATCTGTTGTGTAGATCAAAGCATGATGCAGTATTACTTTCAACCGATTCATCGAAAACAACATGAATTGATTCCTCCATGGTTAAAGTTCTATTGTTATACACACTATATGCTTTACTCACTACTGAGTAACCTAACATGATCCCAGTATCGGTTTTTGCATCAAAAGCAGAAAGATATGTTTTACCATTTATATGAATATAACATTTACACCCGAAAATCTTAAGGTACTTAAGGTTGGGAACCCTGTTAAAATAAACCTCATAAGGTGTTTTGTTGTGAAATTTTTTAATCAAAGACCGGTTTTGTGTGTAACATGCAGTATTAATAGCCTCAGCCCAGAATTTTTGAGCAATGCCCGAATCGGCTATCATGGACCGTGCGGCTTCCTTGAGAGTTCGGTTTCTTCTCTCGGCCAGGCCATTTTGTTGAGGAGTCCTAGCACTAGACAACTCGTGTCTAATACCGAATTCATCAAGAAATGCGGTTAAGGTACTATTGGTGAATTGGGTACCTCTATTACTTCTAATACTATTAATGCGAGTTGATTTTCATTTTGCAAACGTTTAAGCAGTGTGATCAAGTTTGATGCGGTGTCATGTTTGGATGGTAAGAATATTACCCATGTGTACCTAGAGTAATCGTTAATAACTACCATAGTGTAAAGCATACCTCCTAGGCTGATGACCTGAATCGGTCCGAATAAATCCATGTGAAGGAGATCTAAGCATCGGTTAGATTGAATGTGTCATTTACTCTTAAAGGTTGACCTAGTTTGTTTACCCATTTGACATGCTAAACAAACCTTGTCCTTGTTAAATACTATGTCAGGAATTCCTTCAACTAGCTTTTTACCGTGAATGTAGTTTAAGGTTTTCATGTTTAAATGGTTTAGTCTTTTATGCCATAGCCAGGTTTGATCGGTTTTAGCTATCATGCATACAGGGTATTCTACTTTAGTTTTCCAGTCTACCTTGTAAATATTTCCTAGCCTATTTCCGGTTAGTAGTATGGTGCCTTGAGAGTTCTTAACTAAGCATGCATGTTTAAGAAATTCTACCGTGTATCCAGCATCACACATTTGACTAATACTTAGCAAGTTAAAACGTAGGTTTTCTACTAAGAGTACATTATCAATTGTTAAGTTACCATGGACAATCTTACCCTTGCCCACAGTTCTACCTTTTGAGTTGTCACCGAAAGTGATTAGTGCACCTGTTTCTATTCTGATGTCGGTTAGAAGGTTGTTGTTCCCGGTCATATGCCCGGAGCAACCACTATCCAAGTACCATTCAGAGTTTCCTAGCCGTTTCTTTAAATCCTGCAAAATGTACATATTTACAACTGTTTGGTACCCACATTTACTTGGGTCCACATGCGATTAGTCCCTTAGGCATCCAGACCTTGACGAACCGGACAACTTTCTTTGCTAAGGTCTTAACCGTCTTTTTGGCATTCGATTTTGGGTATTTTGGTTTTTCTACGAAGGCCTTAAATGAGGGTGATTTTTGGTTTGTCCTTGCGGTTGAGGATTGGCTCTCCTATTTTTGAGCAGGTTGGCTTTTCTTTTCTTAGGGTCAAGCCACTTTTCAGAGTATGTTGGACCTACATAGGTTAGTTTTTCTGCCGTATAGTATGCTGTCAATTCCTTTTCAGCGGTTAAGGAGCTTCTAATGAAACTTATAAGAGGTAGGTCGTCCTTTGTGAACCTTACTTTGTCTACGGGTTTTTGGTTTTTGGATCTATCGTTCTTGTATCCTAGGCCAAACATGCAGAAAGGGTGTCTCTTATAGCTACACATCTTCTTTACCATGTCACTAGATCTCTTATATGCGGCCATTTTATACTGGAGGCGGGCATTTTCTTCTTCGGTCAGTTCTCGAGCTGGTTCATTAGACTGTTCGGTCTCGAGGGGTGGTTCAGGTGCTTACTCGGTTTCTAAGGTAGGGATTTCATCAGGTTCTATGATCTCTGGTTCGGTTAGAACAGATATTTCTGGTTCTGTTAGAATGGGTACTATAGGGTCGGCTCTAAAGTTGAGTTGCTTAGGTAACATGGCTAGTAGGTTCTTATATTCTGCTACCATATCATTTAATGCATTATATAACTCATCTTTAGTAAATTCTTCACAAGGAGAGTCATATACTTGTTTCTCATTTGCCATGAGGCACGTGAGTTCATCATCACTATCACTATGAGCCCATAGACTTCCTCCATCATCGGCTATCAGTGCTTTCTGAACCTCACTTCCTTCACCGGTTTGTTGATAGTTATTTCGGTTATTTTGATTGTCCGGTTTACGGTCATCCCTCCTCGGTTTTCTGCATTCCCACTTGAAATGTCCCAAATAGTTACAGTTATAGCATCTTACATTGGATTTATCACCATAGTTGTAGTTGTTTGTTGGTTGGCTTCTTTTCATGAATCTCCCAAATTTCTGTGCGAGCATTGCCATGGCATCCTCGGTGAACTTTTCAGCGGTTCTGATCTGTGCAGGTGCAACAGGTTCTGTGGATGTGATCAGTGCTCTAGTTGAAGTTGAAGCCGAAACCTCTTCTTCAGTCCTAAATCTCATTTCAAACTCGTATGCCTTAAAGTCTTCGAATACATCATGTAGGTTCATCTTGCTTAGGCAGTTTGATTCCCTCATCACCATTGTCTTTATGTCCCACGCACTTGGAAGAGATATTAATGCTTTAATGATAACCTCATTGTTATCATACTTCTTGCCAAGAGTTGCTAGCTCGTCTAACACACCTGTGAACCGGTCACTGTATTCTCTCATTGTTTCTCCCGGTTTCATCTTGATGCTTTCAAACTTCTGAGTAGCCACCATTACCTTGTTTTCCTTGGTTATTTCATTTCCCTCATAGATCTGAATAACCGTGTCCCATGTTTCCTTTGCGGTTTTGCAGTCTCTGATCTTGCAGTACGTGTTTCTGTCCACACTGTTGGAAATCCAGTTTCTAGCATGATTATCCAGGTTATTTCTTCTCCTGTCTTCAGCTGTCCAATCCTTCCTGTCCTTATCAATGATTATCGGTCCTTCGGCTATGATGAACTGCATTTCATCATCCATGGTGATTAAATGCAGGTACATGTGTGCCTTCCAGTTGGAAAAGTCATCACCTTCTAGCATTGGTGGCCTATCAAAAGACATGCTTGCTTGAGTATTGAAACTAACTGCTCTGATACCAATTGTTAGGATCTAGGTCGCGGCTAGAGGACCGGGGTTGGCCAGTTAGCGCGTCTCACTCAAAGAGTGGTGATTAATCTGGTTAGAGATTAACACCGGGGTTTCAATATTACACAAACTGTCACAAACCCTTGAACCAGGTTCAAGCGCGGAAGAGGTTTGTTTCAGGTTGAAGCAGCACACTTACAGGATAGGCAGAACCGGTTTTGAATATGACAGGTTTGGAAATTGATGGGTCGGTTTTTGTAACTTGGTGATTCGGTTTAGATAGTATAGAGTTGGTCAAAGCGGTGTAAGTAGGTTAGTACAAATCATAAAGAATGTAGAACCAGCAGAAAGTAAATGACAAGACAAATTTTTATGGATGTTCGGAGATAAAACTCCTACGTCACCCCTTCCTCTCGAAACCGCGAGAAGGATATTCACTAAGGAATACAAATACAATCCGATCGAGACTTATTTCCTGTTCGATAACACCCGTACAATTTACACCGAAATTGTAAATACACACTACAACTTTAGCACTTAGGCCTTTTCTAGAGAGAGAACACAATCTTATCACTTGTAAATTAATTGTTCACTGTGTCCCCTTTAAAAAATCTCTTATGTCCCACATTTACTCTTCTTCAGCTGCTCCTTTTATAGGTGAAATATGCCAACGGTCATATTTCACTTCCTTGACTTTGATTGGCTGAGCAGAGGTTCAGTGTTTCAGACCTGGCGGTCAACTTTTCAGACCTGGCGGTCTGTTCTTCCAGTGTGTAAGACAAACCTCCTAGGTTTGTCTTTTACTAAATATGGTGACTGTTGGTTAGACAGTTGTCTGTACTTGGAAGATTGCCTTTCTGATTTATCCTGGAGTGGAAAGATCTTGTAGGACGGTCTTCTGCAGCCTGCAGACTGTCCTCAGACTTGTATGAATATGGCAATGTTTAGTCTGTTCCTTTGGTATCATTCTCAACAGATACCCGAAGTATCTTCTTATGCTGGTCGGTTATTTGTCTTAACCGGATGACTTCCGGTTATTGCTTTGGCTTCTGAATGACCGGCTGTCTGGTGTTTCCGGCCTTCTTTGAGCGGTCATGTTTCTGGTCAGTTTGATAACTTGACCGGTTGAGCTTCTTAACAGGTTCATTGGTCTGACCGGTAGGTTTTCTCAAACCGGTTGAGTACTTTGACTGGTCCGGTTCTTTGTACCTGCATGTAAGGTTTATTTGTGTTAAGTTCTATTAACCGGTCTAATTTTATCTAACAGTCGCCCTTCTCCGTCACGTCGGTGTCGCCCTCCTCCTCTTCTCGTGCTACCTATACCTAAAGAGAAAACATTGTCGATTTAAGAAATACCTAAACCTAAGGACAAAGGAGGACGAATATAACACGAGAATTTGATTAAAAATTTATATAAAATGTGTAAAAATAAAAAATTAATTAATCTTAAATTTTTAAAAAAACTTTTCAAAATCTACGGAGGTAGAGAATCCTCGACTTCCTTTTAATTTCGAATCGTCGTATTCATTCGCTTCCCATTTTTCTTCAAATCAAGATCGAATATTTTCCTCTGGTCTCACTTCCATTGTCGACGCCCACCTCCTATTCTCGTGTTAACTTTACATAAGGAGAAATGAGAGTTGATTGAAGAAAGACATAGACCTAAGGATAAATGAGAGACGATTGTACCGCAAGAATTTGATGAGAAATTCATATAAAATGTGTAAAAGTTTGGTAGATATTACCCTAAATTTTTAGTTTTAAACATCAATATATATTATCTCCATTCGAGCAATTTGTACATATATTACCCTTACTTTTACTTTTGGCCTTCCCCATAATCACAGATTCACACACGCATTAATGCAATGACTCACATATGTCATTTTACCCTTACTTTTGGTCTTCCCCATAGACCACAAATTCACCCACTCATACCCACTACGTAGGGACTAACACATGCCATCCCCATCCCCATCGACCATAAATTCACCCACACATACCCACATGCGCAATCAGGGATTCACACATGCCATCCACATCGACCACAAATTCACCCACTCATACCCACATGCGCAATCACATATTTATAAATTCACATAAATTGAAACTCAAACTCTGGTCTCTAATATTAAATGTGAACACTTTAACCATTACACTACTTGTGTTTTTTACGTTTAATTTAAAATTTTATATTTGTATAAATATTTAATTCTTGTTAATTAATAATAGATAAAATATATAATGAATAATAAAAAATTAATTAATTAATTATATAAATAATAAATATGAATAGAAAGATAATATGAAAAAAAAATATTTATATAAAATTAATGATAAAATATACTATATATAGATTTTATATATATAGATTTTAGGAGAGAGAAACACTTAATATTAATTTTTAAATAAATTAAAATTTTTTAAAATTTTATTTTATTAAAAAAATATAAAATTTATTTATAAGAAAATATAATATATATATATATATATATAAATGAGGAAAAAGAAAATAAAAAATAAATTAATTATTAGTGTGATAAAACGGAAATTAATTAGGAAATATATATTATAAATATGAAAGAGAAATAAATATAAAAGAGAAATTTGTAAATTTTTTTAAGTTTAATAAATCATTTAAACATTATTATATATATATATTATATATAGTATTATTATGTATATTATATATATTTATAAATAATATTAAATATAAATTTATATAAAATTAATGAAGAAAAATAATATATAATATTAGGAAACAAAAATTAGTAAAATAAAATAAAAATTAATTAAAAAATATAAATTAATAATTATGATATTAAAGATAAATTAATAATTATGAATAGGTAGTCATGATAAGAAAAAAATTGTTATAAAATATAATAAGCCTAGATGAGATATGGTGAAAGTGTGAATATCACGCTACATACATTTTATTTATTAAGAATCATTAGTTATATATATAGATTATAAGAAGTCACTCGCTTGGTCAATGCTTGTCTCGATGAACATAAAAATTGAAAATTTTGAAAAGTTAAAAACTTGAAAAGTTGGTGAGAAAATTTTAAATAAAATAAAAGAAAATATTAGTCATCATGCTCTCAGATATATAACAATTACACTCCCATATAACTTTA
Organism: Impatiens glandulifera; assembly: GCF_907164915.1. Lineage (NCBI taxonomy): Eukaryota > Viridiplantae > Streptophyta > Magnoliopsida > Ericales > Balsaminaceae > Impatiens > Impatiens glandulifera. The sequence goes on from NC_061864.1 coordinate 43,821,249, forward strand.
TTTTATAATTTATAAATTCAAATTTTGGTTTATACTATGCATTAATAAAATTTCAATTATAAAATCTCTAATCATTTATCATTATTATTTTGTGTACCTATTAAATTGATAGGCCTATTTATTTTTATCCACATATTATATCTTTTTCTGACATATTAAATAGTTAAGTTACACGGTTTTAAGATATCAAAAATCATGTTTTAAATTTAATTTTATAACACTTCAAATTTGAATGGATTTTATAACTATAAAAATCATTGCTAACTAATATCATACTCAAAAAATATATATTACCTATTATTTATACTCTAAGTTTAGATTTAAATCATACATCCAAATCATACTTTAAATTGATTCATAAATCAATTAGACATCATTGAATTCCTTCCTCACTAGGATTCTCACTGCAACACCACAATCTATGTTGCACATCAACACCACCATCTAAGTTGATCTGAATTAATCCATCAGTGTCGTCAACACAATCAAATTAATACTTAGTAATTTCTAAACATCTGTTTACATTTTTCTCTTATAATAATTAATTTTATTTTCAAGTTTCCTAGAGATTACATTACAAAAGAAAAGTGTCGAATTGCAATATATGGTGCAATCCAAATTGCAATAAAAAATGAATATTGTAAATCTTCTTAATATATTTTCAACCAAAACGTATTTTTACGAAAAATGTAATCCGTAAAATATATATTAATTGTAAAATATATCACTAAAAATAGAAATATTTAATATTTTTCAAATTTATATAAATATGTTGTTGAAATTAATCTAATAACACAGAAGTCAAAAAATAATACTATAATATTACTAACATATATTGACGTCAATATTTATAATTCTTTTGTAACAAAATATATTTTTATTCTCTATTATAACACATAATATATAAATAAGGTTTTAATTGTTGTAAAATAAGTACTGTGTTAGTTGTTTATAATGAAATTTCTAATATATTTCATTAACATTAATAAATAATTTAATCGCAATTGATTATGCAACTCAATGATAAAGTATTACTGCACATTGTATTGCAATTATATTTAATAATTTTGTAAATATCTTTTGCAATATTCGTAATATATTAATATTACATTATGCATTAAATCTTATAAATATTTTTTTCGTAACTTATTTTTGTATAATATCATATTTTTGCAATCTAGATTTTATTATTTTATTAATTTTGAAAACATCATTCGAAATATTCGTAATATACTAGCATTACGTTTTTATTAAATATTTTATAATATCAAAGTTACAAACTACCAGTTATGCTTCCAATATAACACCGAATATAAAATACTGAAGTATACAATACTGAAGTATAGAATATCGAAGTATAGAATACCGATTTGTAGATAAAACCGGAAGCGCATCTTTTATAAAACCGAAGTTTGATCAAATACCGGATTTGATCAACTATCGGACAACTATTTTTTTCCAGTTTTCTTCAATCTGCACAGAATTAATTTAACACAATTCAGTTCTTTATTTATACACTTATAATTAATACCTTTATATAACAAAATATATTTATCTTCATCATTTGATCAACAAAATTATGTTCTTTTATATTTTTCATGTAAAATCAAAATAAATATTTATATATTCTATATATATATATATATATATATATATATATATATATATATAATATTCTTTTCTTCATGTATGTCTCCATGTTTTATCACATTTTTAGAAAATATTTACCTTTAGATCAACACATTAAGATATTGAATACGTTTTATATATTTAAGTTATTATTTTTATCTTGTCTTTGATTATATATATAACATATATAGAATATAGAAATATATGAGATTATATATATAACTTATATAGAGAATATAGAAATATATTTTTTTATATGTGATTTTATATACAACATTAGTAAATATATTTATATACTATATTTATATCATTTATATATATATATATATATATATATAAATACATATTATATATATATATATATATATAACTTGAGATCTTATCGAGTTTGGATGTACAATAAGAAACATGGATGCATGATTTTTTTTAAGGTTTAGAAGAGTTCATTTTATTTGGAACAACTCAACTTTCTTATATGGATGGTAAAAAAATCAGGTACCCTACAAAAAAAATATCGTATTCAAAAGTTTAATACGTCTAAATTATACCATAATAATTTGTTAAAATATGGATTCAAGTAAAAGTATTATACGTGGTCTGCTCATGAAGAATCAATTCAAAACTCAAAGATATACAACTAAACGTAAACGACAATTGATAGATTAAAATGAAAGATAGAATGTGTATGAGTCAATGATATATGAAATGACATCAAGTAACCAACCAAATGTGTGAAATTAAGCTTCTACCAATTTAAACACAAATATTTTATCACAATAGTTCTGGAAAGCATTGAACGCGACACATCAACCAATCTGGCCTAGTCATCAAAACGAGAGTAAACTATAATCTACGGTAAAACAACTTAATATGAACTCTGAGAACAATTGGTCAGAGCGTGCTTTAAATAAAAATATGGACTACATTAGTTCAATATTACCCAAAAATAATTGTATGTCGTATATTTTTTATTGTATAAAGAAATTGGTTGAAGATTTGAGTTTATCCGTGAATAAATCGATGTTGTAGAGATGGTTGCATGCTTTATTGGGGGGTGGATAATGATAAACAATCAAGTAGGTTTTGTAATCTTTCCAAATTTCAAGAAAATACGTCTACTAGCGCTTCTTCAAACCAGAGCGTCTATTGAAGCCTAGACGTTTGCTAACGCTTCTTCAGACTAGAGCATCTGTTGAAGCCTAGACGTCTACTAGCGCTTCAGCTCTGCTGATGGAGATAAATGTCTGCTTGCTGCCTTAGCTCTGCTTTCGTCATCTTGTCAAACAGTCGTCTCATGAGTTGTTCCTGCGCAAAGACAAGTACACAACTTAGTTTTATTCACAAATGCAGTATTAATGCTTTATGTGAACACACCATTAAAATTATGTTGTATTGATTAAACTAGTTCTTATTTACCTAAGTTCATTTTAATCAATTTACACGTTTTTCCTTAATTAATTATTTCTTTAATTTATTAATTTATTCTTCTTTTCTTAGTTAACTTATTCTAACATTTTTCTCATTTTTGATGATGTTAAATCTAAGTTAACTCGGTAAATTTTCCAAACATATGATTATATTAATATTATTACACAACAAAAATATAAAAATATAGAGTTTGCGTTTAGGATCCCTCCCTTTCTTTTTCATGAAGCTTCACCCATCGAGACCTTTTTTGCCGAACATAAGTTGTTGCAATCGACTGCCTCCACTCAGTCCTACACTTCCTCCACTGTGGTCTGGTTTTCTTTGAGTTTGAGGAGCCCGATTGCAAGATCCGCTTCCACCTCTTACCTTTCGCTTGGTTGCCCATCGACTACTATCTTCCCCCTTTTTAACAGCATCACTACTTGAATCAACAATGCACAATGCACCAGCATCAGAATCTGCAACTTGTGTCGCTACTACACTAGTTACTTCGATGCGTTCGTGTTGGGTCAAATTATTTTGACTAAGTGTTGAAATAATTTAACCATTGATACTTTGATGATGAAATGAGTTTTAATGTAGGTGTATTGAAACAATATTTCATGAGACTTGGCTCTAATGAGGATCATTAGACCGATTTTGGCAATAAGATGCATAGAATTAGACGTACAGTCTAACTCATCGGAATTAGACGTGTAGTCTAATGAAAGCATAGAATTAGACATACAGTCTAACTCATAGGAGTTAGATGTGTAGTATAATAAATGCATAGAATTAGACGTATAGTCTAACTCATCAGAGTTAGACGTGTAGTCTAATGAATGTATAGGAATTAGATGTAAGTCTAATATATACGGAATTAGACGTAAATCTAATGTGTTCGAAATTAGACTTACAGTCTAACTCACCGGAGTTAGACGTGTAGTCTAATAGACTTGTAATTAGACGGATGCTCTAATAGATATTTTGGAATTAGACGTATAGTCTAACTCACCGGAGTTAGACGTGTAGTCTAATATATTTGCAATTAGATGGATAGTCTAATTTGTGCGGAATTAGACGTGCAATCTAACTCAGTGGAGTTAGACGTGCAGTCTAATAGACTGTGAAAGTTAGACGTGAGTCTAACTCCTTCAGACAAGTCTGAGGTAGAACCGGAATTAGACGTGTAGTCTAATGGTTATTGGATAATTAGACGTGTAGTCTAATTAGTGAAAGTTAGACGTGAGTCTAACTCCTTTAGACAAGTCTGAGGTAGAACCGGAATTAGACGTGCAGTCTAATGGTTATTGGATAATTAGACGTATAGACTAATTAGTGAAAGTTAGACGTGAGTCTAACTCCTTCAGACATGTCTGAGGTAGAACCGGAATTAGACGTGTAGTCTAATGGTTATTGGATAATTAGACGTGTAGTCTAATTAGTGAAAGTTAGACGCGAGTCGAACTCCTTTAGACAAGTCTGAGGTAGAACCGGAATTAGACGTGCAGTCTAACTCAGTGGAGTTAGACGTGCAGTTTAATGGTTATTGTAATTAGACGTGAGTCTAATTCTATTAGACCAGGCGGTCTAGTAGACGTTATTATTAAAAGGAGATGTGTGATTTCATTAGACTAATTTTACAAATCCGTCTAACTGAAATACATCTAATGCTCAGTTTAAGCAGTATGCTTGAAGCTAGCATTTCACCTACCCACGTGCTATAGCTGTACCCTACTCCTGCTCCATTTTCTAGTGAAGATTAGTACAACAGCTATATGCAACCAACCAAGGAATGCCACGCAAGAGAATTTTCCTCACATTATTGTTTTGCAGGTACATCCCTGATGGAATATTCGGCGCACTACCAGTGATGTACGGCCAATTTCCTTGTGCTTAGAACCTGTTGTGTACCATGGAGGCTTTCCAATGGAAGAGTGCCACGTATCATTCTTAAAGATTCGACCGTTAGCTCCTGCTCAATATTTAACAAATCTCAAGGACAACGGACAATCTGCCTTATGAATTTTCCTTAGAGAACGAACAAGCAATCTGATTTTGCAGAGAGAAAAACTACTCAATCATCTTGCTTACTGAACTCATACTGTGAAGCTGCTTTCTGATTGTACTATGTGTGAATCAAGAGAGAGCTAGAATCAAAACACCTTTAGCTGAGTGATATTCTTCATCTTGTAATTGAACAGAAAATGTTCTTTTCAATAGTGAGCTAAATAGGTGTAAATTGTATTTGATTCGAATCATATTATAGTGAATCCTCCCGGTGGTTGGAAGAAGGGGTGACGTAGGAGAGTTTCTCTGAACATCCATAAACAAACTTCTGTGTTCTTCATTTCTGTCATCTTTTCATATTTCATCTTGTGCTTCAAACCCAAGTAAACAATTCCGCCTTGATTTCGTTTCAAGTGTTTACAAAAGTTTGCGTAGAATAGAAAGAGAATTAAATCCCTAACAAGATTTCTTTCAAACCGTTTTTCATAAGCCTTCATCCTTAGCCAGACCCCCGTCTCTATCGATAAAGTCGATCCTATCAATTGGTATCAGAGCCTTGTTTCTATTCTCAAGCCTTTCCTGAAATATGTCTACCATATCCAAAGATGCTAGTGCTACAACCATTCCATATTTCTCTCGAGAAAACTACCTTGTTTGGAAGAAAAGAGTTCGTACTCATCTTTCTTCTCTTCATGATGACATGTGGAGCGTTGTTGCAGAAGGTCCTATCAAGATTGATAAGGAGAAAGCTGACTGGACCGCTGATGAAAAGAGGCAAAACAACCTCAACAGCATGGCTCTTGATGTTCTGTACAGATCTCTCGATGACAGCAAGTTCAACTACATTATCGAATGCGATACTGCCAAAGAGGTCTGGACAGACTCACTCAACTGTGCGAAGGCAACGAGCAAACCAAGGAAAACAAGATCATGGTTGCCACTCAACAGTTCGACGGCTTTAAAATGCGTCTTGGTGAAAAAATGAACGATTTCGACACCAGATTTAGTAAGATCGTCTCCTCTTTGTCTATCCTATGCAAGACCTATAGAAACTGGGAGCTTGCTATCAAGGTCATGCATGCTCTTCCAAGGGAATGAGACATAAAGACTATGGAGATGAGAGAATCCAAAGATCTTAACAAGATCTCTCTCTTTGATCTCTTCGCTGACCTCAAGGCCTATGAGTTCGAGCTGAACTATAGGATGTAAGAAGATCAACCCACGTCCGTTATCATTGCGAAGGCTCTGGTGACTGCTGAAGAGCCACCAACCGCTCCAGACGTGAAGATGGCAGCTCAGCAGTTGAGCAGCGATGTCATGTCACTCTTTGTGAAGAAGTTTGGCGACTTCATGAAGAAGAGAAACTCTAACTCAAACTCTTCAAATTCTAATGATAATAGAAAATCTAAAGCTAATGTTACTTGTTTTAACTGTGGTATTAAAGGTCATTATGCATCGGAATGCCGAAAGCCAAAGCATGAAGATGCCAAGGATGATGGAAAAGAGACGAAGGCTCTTATGGAAGGTGACGGGAAGAATAGAGGAAGCAGCCGTGCCTCTTATTTTTCATCCAGTGAAAGTGATGAAGAAGAGGTGGCGTGCTTCATGGCAAGAGAAGATGAAGAAGGAACTTAGGAGACTGAGGTATTTGATTTCTCTTCCGAAAGATTTTCAAGGGAACAACTGGTAGCTGCACTAGATGACATGGTTATTGAGTACAGAAGCTAGAAGAATCCCTAAATGAAACTAAATCTTCATCAGATGTAAACAAACCAAATTTGTCTCAAGCTGAAGAGTCAAATGTTTATTGAAGAGATCTCATTTGAGAATGAGATGCTCAAGGAACAGATTCAAACCCTTTCATCTGAAAACAAAATGTTAAACTATGTTGTATGTGCATGGACAAGGTCTGAAGATGCTGTCAAATATCATATCAGCATGTTAAAACTTGCTGGATCTAGATCCGGTTTGGGATTTGATAGCAATGACCCTAACCTGTCATGCAAAAGTCAAACTCATATGACAAACTTAAGCCAATAAGTTTTGTCAAAGGGAGATTGACTGACATTGAATCTGATCCCATTCATGAAGAAGTTGCTTTCAAAAATGAAATAGTTTATTTTCCGCATACTGTTAGCTGGCTTAAGAATAAGCTAGAAGCAGCTAACAAGTATGGAAATCTAAAACCTGACTCTAAGTCAAGGAGTTTTAAAAGAAAAACTTCTTCAAAAGTTAAAGGATCAGTGGCTAGCAGGAAGTCATCTGCTAAGTCAAAATCCTATGCATTAATCACAACACAAAATGGGAAATCCATCAGAATAACTCAAATATAGATTCCAAATGGACTAATTGATCGAGGACCCAATTGAGTATGGGTACCAAAATGTGTAAATAGTTTCTTTTGTATGTGATACAGGAGGATTGTAGGAAGGAAGCTAGAATAGTACTCTTCTGAGTATACAACCTGGAAGATCAACAATGGCATTTTCCATTATAGAAGAATAAATGTTTTTATTTTTTGAAAATGTTTTTGGTCTTTGGACCACAAAAATTCTTTATTATAATTTTTAAATGAGAGGGAAAATTACTTTGGAGGTAAAGATACTCTCTAGACGAATATCCTTAATCGGTCAAATTAGACAAGGGTGTCTAAAAGAAATAGTGTGTACTTAGACGTATTTTTGCACATAATCTATACATCTAAGTCTATATGTTGAGGTGTTATACCTACGCGATTAGACAGACACGTCTAATAGACGTTAGACGTTTTTACGTCATGAGCAAGTGGTTGCACTAGTAAAAAATGACCTTTACCGACGGTTTTTTACGAGGGTTTTATAAAACTCTCCTAAATACTCCCGAGAGGAATAAATCTGTCGGTATTAAAAATATATTCCGAGAGGGGTGTAAAACCTTCGGGGTTATTAATTATTACCGAAAGTTCTTTGTAGAACTTTCGGTTTTTACCTTCCCAAAAACCAAAAATAATTCTAAGTGTTGGATGTGGGTTAATTGCGAAGGTTTTTACAAAACCCTTCGGTTTTGCAATCCCGGAGATTTTTAATTGCGAAGGTTATTCAAAGAACCTTCAGTTTTACCTTTTTTGAAATTCTCTTTTCCGAAGGTTTTCCAAAAAACCTTCGGTTTTGCTAAATTAAAAATAATTCTAAGTTTGGTAATGGTTATTTCCGAAGGGTTTTTAATAAACCTTCGGTTTTGACTAATATCAAAACCGAAAGTTATATGAAAACCTTCGGCATCTACCTCTATAAATACAAACCCTAACCCTTCTCTTTTTCATTCCACTCATCTCTCCTTTCTCTCTCTCCCGCGCCGCAACCGCCTCCCCCATGCCGTCCCCCACGCCGCTTCTCTTCTTCTCTTCTCGCGTTCATGTTTGTTTCATTTGTTTTTTTATTTGTTGTTTATTATTAGATTTAGATTTCTTATAATGTAGTTTATATATATTATCTAGATTTAGGCTAGTTTAAATTATTTGTTTGTTTCATTGATTTAGATTTGTCCATACGTTATTTTTTAGATTAGATTTAGGTTAGTTTGTTAAATATATGTTAGATTTGTTATTTTGTTTGATTGAAGTTATATTAGATTTAGGTTACGGTATATTTTGTTTAATTAATATATATATATACATATTATAAATGCATTTAGGATGGGTGATTCATGGAATAGTCTTCGGCGTACACCGGAGAAACTGCCTCCGTGTTACCAGAATTTGCTAGCACAAGCAGAAATTGCGGCACGTGAGGAAGAGGTGAGACAGATGACGCTGGAAATGGAGCAAATCCGATTGAGGGATGCGGAAAGAGGCCGATTGCTAAGTGAAATTAAAGCGGACAGGGCCGAAATGGATTTCGGCCCAGAGATTAGAGAATCTCGAACAGGAATTTGTATTGTTGAGGAGTTGACTGAATCAACCACCCCCTCCTCCCACCCCATCTAATAATTTCTGGATTAATTATGTGTTTATTAGTTTTTCCGTACGAACGATGACAATATTTTTATGTGTTTTGTTTTAATATTCATGAATTATTATTATTATGTTTGGTTTGGTTTTAATAAGTTGTTAATGAATTATTTTATTTTTGTTTACTTTTCACCTTTTTTTTAAAAAAAAAACAACATGGCCAAAACCGAATGTTTATTTGAAAACCTTCAGTTTTGACCCTCATTTAAAAAAATCTAAAAAATTTCTAAGGGTAAAAACCGAAAGTTTTCAAATAAACCTTCGGTTTTAACCGGGTAAAAACCGAAGGTTTTCAAATAAACCTTCGGTTTTGACCCCTGTTTAAAAAAATCTAAAAGGTTTCTAAGTATGGGGAAGGGTAAAACCGAAAGTTTTCAAATAAATCTTCGGTTTTGACCCCTACTTAAAAAAATCTAAATAATTTCTAAGTATGGGGAAGGGTAAAAACCGAAGGTTTTCAAATAAACCTTCGGTTTTGACCCCTGTTTACAAAAATCTATTAATTTTCTAAGTATGGGGAAGGGTAAAAACCGAAGGTATTCAAATAAACCTTCGGTTTTTACCCCTGTTTAAAAAAATCTAAATAATTTCTAAGTATTGGGAAGGGTAAAAAACCGAAGGTTTTCAAATAAACCTTCGGTTTTGACCCCTACTTAAAAAAATCTAAATAATTTCTAAGTATGGGGAAGGGTAAAGACGAAGGTTTTCAAATAAATCTTCGGTTTTAACCCCTGTTTAAAAAAATCTGAAAATTTTCTAAGGGTAAAAACCGAAGGTTTTCAAATAAACCTTCGGTTTTGACCCCTACTTAAAAAAATCTAAATAATTTCTAAGTATGGGGAAGGGTAAAAACCGAAGGTTTTCAAATAAACCTTCGGTTTTGACCCCTGTTTAAAAAAATCTGAAAATTTTCTAAGGGTAAAAACCGAAGGTTTTCAAATAAACCTTCGGTTTTGACCCCTACTTAAAAAAATCTAAATAATTTCTAAGAATGGGGAAGGGTAAAAACCGAAGGATTTCAAATAAACCTTCGGTTTTGACCCCTGTTTAAAAAAATCTGAAAATTTTCTAAGGGTAAAAATCAAAGGTTTTCAAATAAACCTTCGGTTTTGACCCCTGCTTAAAAAAATCTAAATAATTTCTAAATATGGGGAAGGGTAAAAACCGAAGGTTTTCAAATAAACATTCGGTTTTCATACATATAAAGAAGTGTATATGTATGTTTGATCATATGAATGTGTACAAAGTTTGATCATATGGATTGTGTAATGTTTTAAGGTTATCAAATGTGTTAAGATAATGGTGTTCAAAGTCATTAGAAGGTTAAAAACCAATTAATTTAACAATTTGTGAAATTATAATTCCGAAAGTTAATTGTAAAACTTTCGGAAATAACCATCAAAACCGAAAGTTATACAGTTAACTTTCGTTTTTATCTAATTAAATTAAATTGTACACATTTCAAAACCGAGAGATTTAGACATATCTCTCGGAATTTAATTGATCAAAACCGGGAGTTATATGATTAACTCTCGGAAATTAATTAAATGATCAAAACCGAGAGATAATCATATAACTCTCGGAAATTAATCAAATGATAAAAACCGAGAGGTAATCATATAACTCTCAGAAATTAATCAAATGATCAAAACCGAGAGTTTTATGATTAACTCTCGGAAATGACCTTTAAAAAAAACAAAACCCGCTTTCTTTTCTTTCTTCTTTCCCCGTTTTATTTCTCTCTCCCTGGCCGCTTCTTCTTCCGCGCCGCCTCTTGCCCAGCCGCGTCCTCCAGCCAGCAATCGAAGACGAAGTCGCGCCGCCCTCCTCCGATTGACGTCGCCGGTTATTGAAGAAGGCTTTCCGCCGCCAGGTCGCTGCCTCCACTTGGATCGACGACGCCGCTCGCTGCCTCCGCTTGGATCGACGACGCTGGTGATTGAAGACTGCCGCCGTCGATTGAAGACAGTCGCCGCCTCCTGTTGCCGCCCTCCGATTCAAACTACAGCCGGAAAGGTTAGTTTGATTTTAGGTTGGATTTTGGATTTTAGGTTAGATTTTGGATTTCAGGTTATATAGGTCTGATTTTGGATTTTAGGTTAGTTTGATTTTTGATTTTAGGTTTGATTATAGGTCTGATTTTGGATTTTTGGTTAGTTAGATTTTTGGTTTATAGGTCTGATTTTGGATTTCAGGTTATATAGGTCTGATTTTTGATTTTAGGTTTGATTATATTGGTTTCATTATATTAGTTTGATTTTAGGTTAGTTTATATTGGTTTCATTATATTAGTTTGATTTTAGGTTAGTTTGATTTTAGGTTATATTTTTTATTTTAGGTTTGATTATATTGGTTTCATTATATTAGTTTGATTGATGGTTATTCAGTTTGATTTTAGGTTAGTTTAGGTTTTGATTATGATATATTTTGTTTGATATGATGATTATTTGGTTTGATTTAAGTTTGATTTAGGTTAGTTTTTGTTTGATTATATATTATTTATGTTATATTATGTTAGAAATATTTTTGATTTAGGTTTTGTTTGAATTATGTTTGATTTAGATTTGATTTTGGTTATTAGATTTGGTTTGAAAATGTTTGATTAATGTTAGATTTAGGTTATATGTTCAATATTTTGGTTAGATTTGGTTTTATATTGATTTGTTAGATTAGGTTTGTTAGATTATATTCTGTTTGGTATATGATATATATAGTTTGAACTTTCGTGGATTTATGTTAAATTTAAGTTAGAGAATATGGTTTGATTTTGTCTGATTTTGGATTAGGACCGTCCGTCTCTTGAAGATCGCCGAGGTTATTCCACCTTCAACTGCCTCCTCCACCGTCGCAGCGCCTCTCCACCGTCGCCGGCACAACTCCTAAAAAAGGTCAGTTTTTAAGGATTTTTATGTTGTTAGGATTATATTGGAGTTTAGGTATGAATTGAATTGTTTGAATTAGAGTTGATTATGTTAGATTTGGTTTATGTATGAATAAATTAGATTTTAGGTTATAATTGCATTGTTTGTATTATATTGGATTTTAGGTATGAATGAAATTATTTGAATTATGTATGATTGAAATAGTGTTTGACTAGGTTTGATTAGTTTCAAAAATTGGTTAGATTAATGATGATTGGTTATTTGAATTAGGCCAGATTATGTTGGATTAGAATTGATTGCTTTGAAATGTGTATGAATGAAATAATGTTAGATTATATGTATGCTAGATTTAAGTTAAATTCATTATAGGTTTTATTATTGTTTGTTTATGTGGAATATTTGTTGAACAATGTTACATTAAATTGAATTTTGGTTGGATAATGATAGACTAAATTGAACTTCGGTTGGATAATGATAGAATAGGTAGAAATTATGTTAGCATTATGTAAGCCTAATTAATTTAGACAAATTTAAGTTAATAATAATGCGGGTTGTTTTCCATTTTATTAGAAATATGGAAGTACCCGATAAAAGAAGGATGACCTTACGTCAAGATCATCCAGATGACGAGGAAGGTGTTGACAAATTCCTCGAGTATGCAGTAAGGAGTGCACGCCGACAAACCGTGAAATGTCCCTGCGTGAAATGCTTGAACACGCCGTTTATGGAAATAGACGAAGTGAAGACTCACCTCATCGTTTATGGAATAAATGTTCATTATGAGTATTGGTATTTTCATGGAGAAAAGAGACTTACTACTCAAGTGGTTAATGACGATGTCGATGAAGATGTCGATGACTTCGATGATGACGACGACGATGATCAGTCGGAGGATGCCGTGCCGGAATTCAACGATGCGAGACATGAGATGAATAATACAGTTAATGAAGAGGTCAATGAACAACGTTATATGCACGAATTTATAAACGATATGTTCCCCAACGTTAATGACGTCCCGAGCAACGATGAACCAGTCGAAGATGCGCATAAATTTTATAAATTGCTTGATGATTGCAAACGGCCATTTTATGAAGGTGCTCGAATAACGAAATCATCGGCACTACTAAAACTACTTCACATAAAAAATGTATGTCAATGGACGAATTCTTCGTTCGATATGTTGTTGCGTCTGCTTAAAGACTACATATTATTGATTGACGCTCAATTGCCAAACTCATACTACGAAAGTAAAAATTCATTACTGATATCGGGCTTAAATATGACAAGATAGACGCATGTAAGAACAATTGTATGCTATTTTGGAAGGACGACATAAATGAAGATTCTTGCAGAGTTTGCGGTCTTTCAAGATGGAAAGTCGACCAAACAAGTGGGACAGTTCGAGAGAAGCAAAATGAGAAATTCATTCCAAAAAAGGTGTTGAGATATTTCCCTTTAATACCAAGACTGCAAAGACTATACATGTCCTCAAAAACGGCTCCAATGATGAGATGGCATAAAGAAGGAAGAGTTGATAGTGATACTGTTAGGATCTAGGTCGCGGCTGGAGGACCGGGGTTGGGCCGGTTAGCACGTCTCACTCAAAGGGTGGTGATTAATCCGGTTAGAGATTAACACCGGGGTTTCAATACTACACAAACTATCACAAACCCTTGAACTAGGTTCAAGCGCGGAAGAGGTTTGTTTCAGGTTGAAGCAGCACACTCACATGATAGGCAGAACCGGTTTTGAATAGAATAGGTTTGGAAATTGATGGGCCGGTTTTTGTAACCTGGTGATTCGGTTTGGATAGAGTCAAGTAGGTTAGAGCGGTGTAGGTAAGTTAGTACAGGTCAGTTAGAAAGTGGAACCAGCAGAAAGTAAATAACAAGACAGATTTTATGGCTGTTTGGAGATAAAACTCCTACGTCACCCCTTCCTCTCGAAACCGCGAGAAGGATATTCACTAAGGAATACAAGTACAATCCGATCGAGACTTATTTTCTGTTTTTCTAGAGATAGAACACAATCTTATCACTTGTAAATTAAATGCTCGCTATATCGCTTGTGTCCCACATTTACTTCTCTTCAACTACTCCTTTTATAGGTGAAATATGCTAACAGTCATATTTCACTTCCTTGAATTTGATTGGCTGAGCAGAGGTTCAGTAATACAGACCTGGCGGTCAACTTTGCAGACTTGGCAGTCTGTTCTTCCGGTGTGTAAGACAAACCTGTTAGGTTTGTCTTTTACTCAATGTGGTAACTGTTGGTTAGACAGTTGTCTGTATTTGGAAGATTTCCTTTCTGATTTATACCGAAGTGGAAAGATCCTGTAGGACGGTTTTCTACAGCCTGCAGACTGTCCTCAGACTTGTATGAATATGGCAATGTTCAGTCTGTTCCTTTGGTATCATTCTCAACAGATACTCGAAGTATCTTCTTATGCTGGTCGGTCATTTGACTTAACCGGATGGCTTCCGTTGTGATTGGTTTAACCGGACAGCTTCCGGTTATTCCTTTGCCTTCTAGCTGATCGGCTGTCTGGTGTTTCCGGTTTTTAGTTTTGGCCGATCCTTTCCTTGTGCGGTCATGTTCCGAATGTTCCTGGTCGGTTTAATAACTTGACCGGTTAATCTTCTTAACCGGTTCATTTGTTTGTCCGGTCTGGTTCCTTGTTCCTGCATGGAAGGTTTATGTGTTAAGTTCTGTGAACCGGTCTAATTTTATCTAACAATTTCTCCCTTTTTGATTATTTTATTTAAAATTATCAAAACCATGTAAGTTTGCAAACGTAGGCCGGTTTTTTATTTGACCGGATTTTTTGAAACTGACTTGAAAGAATATTTCGAAAAATTTTGGAAAAATTTTGAGAAAAATTTTGGAAAAAATTAATCTTTTATCTTATCAATTTCTCCCTTTTTGATTATTTTATTTAAAATTATCAAAACCATGTAGAAACGCAAGTATAGGCCGGTTTCAAAAATAGCTTTGTATATATATAGAAATAACCGAAAAAGGGAAAATATTATATAAACACAGAAATAAACATAGTTAAGGAAAAGTGAGCCCCTATTCTGATTCGGAAAATCTGAAGCCGTCCATCATATCATCGGTTGGTTCTTCCTCATCCGGTCTTGACGATGAACCTTCAGCTTGCGGTTGACTACCCGTGCTGATTGGAACCGCTTGTAGAACTCGCTGTCTTGTAGACCGCGGCTCGAGATGCTCTTCGTCTTCATCCTCGATGTGCATGGCTGGGTTCGGTTCAGTGTCAATAACCGTTTCGGTGATCCTTTCCAGCAGCCCGGCTACCTGAGCCTTCTTTGATAGTGTTTTCCGTTTTCGTTTTACCGGAACCGAAGAGGAGGAAGCTGCCTTTTTCTTCTTGTGAGCGTTTGCAAATTCATCAAGTCTTTGTCTTTCAGTATTTAACCGCTCTGCATCCTCCGCAGCTTGAGCGGCTATGGACCTTGCAAGTCCGGGATATCTAGCCGCTGTGTTTCGTTCGCGTTCGGCTATTTCTTCTTCAGACAGTCGCGGTGCTTCCTTTTCTTTCCGCGCTTCTTCGTCCAACGCATCCTGAACTTCCTTAGCCGCTCGGGCGTTGGCTTCCTCAACCGCTATGTTAGCATTGATCTTGGCATTTATCAACTCATTGACCTGTTCGGTTAGCGCCTTAAGATCGGCTTCAAGCTTGTTGTTGCGGTCCTCAAGGCGTGCATTCTTCTTTTCCAGATCTGTGACCCTTTCAAGTGTCGAGTCGACTTCATTTCTTGACCGCCCTAGGTCCTCATCGACCTCTTTGAATCGTTGTTCGGTTTCCCTTTCAAACCGATCCATGTCATCCACCTTCCTTGAGGTCGTTTCTTCCAAGTCCTCGGTTTGTTTATAATGCTCGTTGTGCAGAACCACGTCGTCCCGGTATTCGTTTTCGATGATTGCGATCCGGTCCTCTACCTTTACGAGATCATCCCTCGTCTTTTCGGCGAGCAAGAGTGTTTGGCGCACGGCTTTCTTGAGTTTCCCCTGTAATGGTTGAACCGTTGAGTCGGCAAACTCTTGAATAAGGGACTTGACTCTTTCTTCTGTGACGCCCGCTTCGGAAACCCCAGGTTGATCAGTTTCAAGTTGCCCGGTGAGAGGAGTCCCCGTCTTTTCGTCGGTTTCGTTTATTACCGGATCCGCCAGAGGAGGTGTTGCACCATGATTCTGACCGTCATCGGTTTCATGAGCTGGAGAATGCGGTGTGTTTTGCTGGCCGCGCACCGCGTCAATCTGCTTGATTTCGTCAAGGAATTCTCCTTTCCTTACTTCAAGCATTTCCAGCACTAGGAGTTGTAACTTGGCCTTCGGTGTTCCCGCAACGTACCTTTCTGTCAGCTTTTGGATACGTACCGTTAGCTTTTGTAGCCGAGCACGCGGTTTCACGACTGCGTATCGGTCCATGGCTTCGTTAGGAGTTTCGGCGTTTGTGAGGCTTATAATGGTTTCTTCTATCTCCTTCAGCCTTCTGAAGCATTGTTCATCGGTTAGGCCCGGTAGCATGTGCTTGAAGAATTTGTCGCTTCGATACTCGTGCCACTCTCGGTACAATGCGGCAACCGCTTGAACTCGCTGTTCGATTTCCTCCAAGATTTTTCGGACAATGGTCACGACTATCTTTTGGTCATTGTCAAGGGTAGCCTCCTCCTCCTCACGCCCGTCTGCACCGCCATCGGTGTTTTCAAGGCTTCCGGCCGCACCGGTATTGTTGGGACTTGCACCCGAATCTTCTTCGGCATTCGGTCCTTCTCTATCGGAAGGGTTTTCATTGGTTTTCTGTGACTCGGTTCGGTCAGACGTGAAGCCGATTCTTCCTCATCTCTTGTTTGCGAGGGCGGTTCCGAGAATACTATCTTCTCCTTGTCCTTGCTTCCGGACTTTTCTTTTGCCGGGGCCAGTTTCTTGGCGGTAGATTTCTTCTTTCGGCCACCTATAGAGCCGGGGGGCGGCTGTTTCCTCTCCAGGAATTGTTTGGATTTTATTAACCTTCTAGATGGGAGAATGACACCAGGACCGGTGTTGATGTTATGGTGGAGCATGATTTTTCCAAAGGGGATGGCGTATCCCCATGACCGGGCGGAGTCCGGTTTCACCATGTCTTTCAGGTTGTGGAATATTTCCTTCGCCCAGTTGACTTTTGTACCTTCCAGCAAACTGACAAGCATCTCGATCTTGGCCTTGGTAAGGTTGTCGTAATTTCCACCTCTCGCCTGAGCCGACTTTGTGAAGATGTCACAAAGCGGTATGTACTCCGATCGTAGTGTCGATTTCTTACCGGATACTTTCACCGGTTCCGCGTCTGCAGAGAGAATCTGGCAGGCCGCCACGAATGTTGTTGGATCTAGTTCCATCAAAGCATTGCGGCCAGTTGTTGGAAGACGTAGGATCTCCGCAACCGATTCTTCGGTTATCTCGAATTCAGTATCGCTAACAGTTGTGGTTATCTTGTCACCAGATAGAGTTGCGGTTTTGAAGAATTCTTCAACCGCTTCTCTTTATAGAATAAAGGGACCGCTCAGAAAATACTCAAGTCCGGCTTCGGTTATCCGGTTAATAACTTCTTTTGCCGCAGGCGAGCCCTTTTGTCGGATCTCCTCGAAATCCACCTGAATGATGTGTTTGAACAAGGCTGAGGCACGACCCATCTTAGATGATTGAGAGAGTTTGAGAAAACTAGAGAGTAACAGCTGAGAGAGAGTTTGAGATCTTAGAGAGAGAAAGTTGTTTCGCGTAAGAGTGAAATGAAATATCCAAGGACTCCTTATATAGGCGCGGTTTGGAGACTCAACCGTCCCATCAACTCTTGGCGAGAGTTTTCCCTCCAAGCCAAAGAGGCGGCAATAGGTGGGCGGGAAGCCAAAAGGCGGTAATCCAAATGGCGGGAATCAAAGGGCGGTAATCAAAGAGGCGCCAATTCAATGGGCGGTAAACCAAGAGGTGGGAAGTTTGAGCGGGAGTTTTTGGGCGGGAAATTTCCCTCCAAAATTTACGATTTCGACTTTGATGACGCAATCCCCCCTTTGAAACCGTTTGATGCTGCGGTGTTTGTATTTTAACCGGAGAGTTTGGTTATCGAAACTTAACCGGTTATTTGAATAAGCAGAATTTTTGCAATCTTTTGAGTTTAAGCGGTTTTCTTTGAGACCGGATAAGAGCGCGGTTATTTGACAATATTAACCGGTTACTTAGATTATGTTGACCCGGTTATTTAGATTGAAATAGAATTATATTGAAGAAACATTACAGGATAGAAATCGAAAGGTAGATCGGTGTGAAAATAGACATACATAAGATGGAAAGATACAACTTATGTAATAACTACTCTAGAAAGCTTCTCTTCCACCCCATCCATGTCAAGAATGTTCGAGGGAGATGCCGGTGTGCCCGGTCCAAATTCTGGACGGTACTTGAGAATAAGCCGACTGATGTGAGGAGCATAACCGAGACCTTTCTTGGTTAGCACCATGGTTTTCAGGTTCTGAAAAATGACGGTTGACCAATTGATGGTCGTGTTGCTAACAATATGGGTCATCATGTCGTATGTTTTCTTGGAGTAACGCTGATTCGGGGATTGACAAATGATAGAGCGGGTTACAATCTCAAGAAGGAGTTGAATGTGATGAGCAAGGCGGGTTTTTAACCCATGGTTTTCCACCGGAACATCGGTTCTAGAGAAGAATAGTGCATGATCGGTTGTTGCACTTCCCACCTGGGTTGGAAAGTCAGAAAACCCTTCTGTGGGCAAATTGAACATGTGGGCAAATTCGGCTTCATCCAGCCAGAAGGTGTGGTCTCTTACCGTGGAGACGATATAATTACCTCTGATGCAAGCGCTTCTGAAGAACGTCTTGACATCCTCAATAAGTATGGGACCAGATTCTTCGAGAAAGGTTTGAAGGCCGGTGTCAATGAGAGATTCAAACATGATCTCCTTTGTTTCTCCGTCCCAATGTTCCATACAAGATTCGAAATCGATGCTCAAGAAGTTTCCTAAAGTTCGACTCGGCATGATTCTAACTTTGCTGAGAGAGAGAGAGTGAGTTCAAGAGAGTTTTGTGTTTAGGATGTGTTGAGTTGATTAGAGGATAACCCTTTATATAGATTTGGTTTTGGAGGGAAAATATTAGCATTGAATGTCAGTTTTGTCTCATTAAGGAAGAGAATATTTATGTTTTCAAAACGCATTGGGAAGGGGTTACTTTTGACTAATTTCGGAGCTCGGGGTGGGATTTGGTTGAAAAGTAACCAAATTAGTTGGGTATTGATTGCTCATGTAGTTGGGGGTTACTTCATGAATTAAATGTTGCTTTTCATTAATGACTCATGCAATAATACACTGAAAAGTAACCGATAGAAACCGAAAATTACTTAGGCTTAAACCGAAAAGAACATAAAACCGAAATGATCATAAGGATGTTGAACGAAGATACACCCGGTGCGTGCAGCAAAATGACCGGGTATAGGAAGGAGTGACCTAATATCCGCTTGAGGTGGTGTGACCGTTGGGATGGCGGTTCCTCCTCCTCTACGCCCTCTCAAACCGCTCATAGAAGGAGTCGGTTATTTCCTTGGTTAGCACTTGAGCTTGATTCAGCCCTTCCCCGGGGCATGTTGGAACTCCAAGTTCCAGAAGCAGACAGCTGATTTGAGGAATGAGGCCGAATGATTGAACACCTATCATCCAGACTAGGACGTCAAACAGTACCCTCGACCAATTGACCGGTGTGCCAGTAGTGATGGCAGCCATCATGTTAAAGGCAGCGGTGCAGTATGTGTTGGTCACATCCCTTCCCAAGATGCCTCAACCGACTACATCATTGAGGAGCTGGTATTCAGCTTTCAATAGTGATTTAGCACCGTGGTCATCCACCGGATGGCTTGACCGGGCAAAGGCTAAGGAGATTTCGGCTTTTAGTTCAGCCGGTATGTTGAGGTCGGTTAGCCCCTGCTTTGGGAGGTTAAAGCATCTGGCAAAGTCATTTTCGGTAAAGTCAAAGACTATTCCTCCAACTTTTGACTGGATGTGAATGTCAAAATGAGGAGTTCCAAGAAAGACCCTAGCGTTATAATAGAACTCCAGGACAGACTCCGAATAGATGACATGTTTGTCATCCAGAAATTGTTGAAGGCCAGTGTCTTCAAGTGACTTGATCATCTTGAAGACCTCATAGTGCTCAGTGCTCTGAGCAGAGTTGAAATCCACTTGAAGGATGTTTGGAAATTGAGACATTTTGTCTTAATGAGAGAGAGAGTTGTATAACTTGTGATTGTTTTGTTAAAGGTTTGTTCTACTTATATACTAGTGGAGAGAGAAGCCTATTATCCAGGTATCATATGTGATAATGTCTTTTGACCATAAGATAAAGAGTTTTGCATGAAATAGGCATGTCTGCAGCCTAGGATGTTGGTCATAGACCTGGACCATAAAAGATATCAGATCTTCACGTCTTTTTAGGTGCGACCATTTTTCTTTGAAAATTAAATGTTTCAGAACAGATAAGTGTAAACACAAATAATTATTCCACTTTTGTTTGAAGTTCAAATAATCTAAGATAAACTATTTCCGAACCGGTTAGTTATCAATCGTTCATCCCGATGCGGTTATTTGGTGCATGCACTAAATAACCGGTCGGTTTACTCTGTCTGATAGACCGGGCGGTTCTTCCATAAATACCTTGAAAATTTGAAGTCCAACAGTTTAGGAGGAACTACCGGTTTTGTCTGTCCGAACCGGTTTCCCTTTTAAGCATCCTTAAGGATAATTTGACTGATATCGGTTAAACCGAGTGTAAGTCTGAATTGAGAGAACTTAGCTTCCTGTAAATGCTTGGTGAAGATATCGGCTACTTGTTGATCAGTTGGTACGTATTCCAGCCGGATATGCTTCAGCATGACATGTTCCCGGATGAAGTGGTGCCTTATGTCAATGTGCTTGGTTCTGGAGTGTAGAACCGGATTGTAGGTGATTTATATGGCAATTGTGTTGTCACAGAAGATCGGAGACTCTTCGGCTATGACACCGAAGTCCGTCAGTTGTTGTTGAATCCAAAGAAGTTGTGAACAACAACTTCCGGCCGCCAGGTATTCAGCTTCTGCGGTTGATGTGGCCACCGATGTCTGTTTCTTGCTATGCCATGAAACAAGCCGGTCACCTAGGAATTGACATGTTCCACTGGTGCTTTTTCTATCAATCTTGCAGCCTGCATAGTCTGCATTTGAGTAACTCGTTAGGTTAAAGGACGAGTCCTTTGGATACCACAGGCTGACATCAGGTGTTCCCATTAGGTATTTCAATATTCGCTTTGCGGCTGTGTAGTGGGATTGTTTTGGATTGGCTTGGAATCTTCCACACACACCGACTGCGAATAGAATATCCAGTCTACTTGCTGTCAGGTATAGAAGAGAACCGATGATGCCCCGGTAAGCGATCTGGTCTACCGATTGACCCTCATCATCTTTGTCCAATTTAACCGATGAGCTCATTGGAGTAGCCGCCGAGGAGCATGTGTCCATCCCAAATTTCTTTAGAAGCTCCTTGGTGTACTTAGGTTGGCTTATGAACGTTCCTTCTTCGAGTTGTTTAACATGAAGACCTAGGAAGAAACTTAATTCTCCCATCATACTCATTTCAAACTTTTTAGTCATCAGGGTTGAGAATTTATCACATAACTTAGGATCGGTTGAACCGAAGATGATATCATCTACATAGATTTGAACAAGTAGGATATGTTCCTTCTTCTCAAATTTAAATAACGTTTTGTCCACCGAACCGATGGTGAAATCATATTTTAACAAAAATGCGGTTAGTGTGTCATACCAGGCTCTAGGTGCTTGCTTTAGACCGTATAAAGCTTTGTTTAACCGGTATACATGGTTTGGAAATTCAGCACTTTTGAAACCGGGTGGTTGTTCAACATACACCTTGATAGAAAAATTAAGTAGATTAATTTTGGAACCGGCCAGACAAACTAAACAGAAGTTAAATTTCATGTGCAGGTACTTAACAAACCGGAACCGGAAACCTTGTGTCAAGAACCGGTTGCTACCACTTCAAAGAAACCGGCTTCAAATGATCAAGTTAAAAGATCACAGGAACCGGCTTCATCTTCTCAAAGCAACCGGTTAACGAAGAACAAAAGACTTCACTCCAACCGGATCATACTGCACAAGACACAGAAACCGGAAAGTACAGATCAAAAGTCAGAAGATTCAAATCTCAAGAGTGACGTACCATGACGGAAGAAACGTGTCTTGAAAGAATAAAAGAAGATCGGATCCGATCAGAAGCATGGGAGGAAAGCAATGATGCCTTGTTGATCCGTTGCTGACGACCGGAAGCGGATGTTAAACACGTGTATCAATCTGAAAACCGGCTACGTCATCATCTGTTCAGAGTCACCTGCATGAATGCCAGGTGTTGAGGAAGTTGAAGCGTGCAAGCAACCTTTCTGCAAACAGGCGTGATGACGATCAACCAATCCAGAAGAGAGAGAAGAAAGTAGTCGTTAGCTATTTTCAGCTATAAAAGGAAGATGGATCGTCTTCATTCAATGCACAAGCAGTTCGAAGAAGTTCAGAAATAGTTAATGAGTTGTAAAAGCATTAAATTCTAGAGAGATAAACAGTGTTATATTATAAAACCGGTTTGCCTAAAACCGGAAGTCATTCGTGTGATATTGTGTTGAGTTGTTGTATTACATCAAAGTGTGAGTTTGGTGTAACCGGCGAGTAGCGAAGTTGGGCTCGACCGGAAGTGTAACTGTAACTCTAAAGAGTTAGTGGAGATCCTTCTCATAATCTGAGAAGAAGGGGTGACGTAGGAGGGTTTGCTCCGAACATCCATAAACAAATTTCCTTGTCTTATGTTCTTTCATTCGCTTTCATTTCCCGCTATCTTACCGTAAACCGCAAACCAATCATACTTCCAAAACCGGTCACTCACCTTCGTTAAACAGCCTCCTTCTTAAACATCATCTAAAAGTCGCGAACGTTGCTTCAACCTGAAATAGACATTTCCGCCCTTGAACCCGGTTCAAGAGTCTGTGACAGGCTGTGCAGTGCTAAGAAAGGTTTTAGTCTCTAACCGGACTATCACCAAAGTGTGTGTTGTGTAAGCGGCCACCCTTACCGAAACCGGGAAAACACCCCCGGTCCTCCAAGGGCGTCCCCGATCCTAACAAGTGGTATTAGAGCGAGGTTCTTAGCACTCAAGCAACCAAAAATGATGGGAAGCATGACCCACAGCGACAAGCCGCCAATGCTAAACAGCGAAGCATTTAGTAGTTGGAAGAAACAGATGTATCTACATCTGATAACGCTAGATGATGAGATGAGCCGAGTCCTGAAAGAAGGACCGATCAAGATCAACAAGGAGGAAAGCCAGTGGACGAGTGAAGATCGGAGAAGAAGCAACCTGGACAACCATTGCATGAGGCACATCTATAAAGCCATAGATAACAACACTTTGAACAAAATATCAGAGTGCGAAAATGCAAAGGAAGCCTGGGAAACGATTATTCAGATTCACGAGGGAAACGAAAGAACCAAGGAAAATAAAATCTTGGTGGCTACGCAGAAGTATGAAAACATAAGGATGAAACCGGGAGAAAATATGAAAGAATTTAGCAACCGGTTCACCAGCGTAGTAAACGAGCTTCAGACACTCGGAAAGAAGTATGACAACCGAGAAGTGATCATCAAAGCTCTAAGATCACTGCCAAGCACGTGGGATATCAAGACCATGGTGATGAGGGAGTCTAGCACCCTTGGGCAGATGAAGTTGCATGATGTGTTTGAGGATTTGAAAGCCTACGAATTCGAGATCAAGTCTCGGATCGAAGATGAAGCATCTACATCAACCGCAACAAGAGCCTTGGTCACATCGGTGGAACCGGCGGCTCCAGTATCAACCGCACCGGCTCCAGTCAAAAACACTGATCAAATAACCGACGATGTGATGGCGATGCTAGCCCAGAAATTCGGGAAATTCATGAAGAAGAGCCAACCACCATCTAATAATGACTTTAATTATAACTATGTAGATAAATCAAACAAAAGATGCTATAACTGTGATGGTTTTGGACATTTCAGGTCAGAGTGTAGAAAACCAAGAAGAGATGACAGAAAACCGGAAGGAAATTATCAAAGAAATAATTATCAAGGGAATAATTATCAAGGCAACCGGTATCAGGGAAATTATCAAGGAAATAATTATCGGGGAAACAACAAAAACCAACGAAACGACTACCAAAGAAATGATGATCAACATACTGGTGAAGGAAAGGAGATCCAAAAAGCTCTCATTGCATCCGACGGTGGAAGCGAGTGGGCATATTCCGACAATGAAGATGGTGAAGAGAAAGTAACATGCTTCATGGCAAACGACGAAGAGGTATTTGATTTCTCTTCTGATGAATTTACTAAAGAAGATCTAGTTTCTGCACTCAACCAAATGGTTGCTGAGTTCAGAAATATATCTGCGTATATGCCAACACCTGTAGAATCTAAAAACGAACAAATAAATGATGAAAACGATAAAACATATGAGATCAAAACACATGAACCGGATGAACTATTCTCGGATGATGAGGAGACAGTTCAACCGGGAATGGAAACCGATGAACGAGCAATGTACGTCACGGCTGCGTGGGAGAGATCACGTCAAGCAGTGAAACAAATGTGTAACTATAAACGACATCCGAAGTGTAGATATGGTATCGGTTATGATCCAAGTAAACAAAATGAAACAAAACAATCTAACGGGATGAAACTAACGAAAAAAAATCTTCCATTTATAAAATTTGTCAAAAGCTCACAAACCGAAAATGAACTAAAACCGGAAGAAACGCTTAAGTATGTAGGTCCTAACGAATCTGAAAAATGGCTTCATCCTGAGAGAAGGAAAGCCAACCGGAAACCAAACAACAATAAAAATAATAAAAACCGACATCAAAGAAGTCCATTACCACATAAGGCATTCTTGAGCAACGGCCAAGAAGTTAAACCAAACATTATCAAAACAGCAACCGGGAAAGTGATCCGACTAATTCAAGTCTGGATCCCAAAGGGACTAATCAACCATGGACCCAACTAAATGTGGGTACCAAAAAGTTGTAAATAATTATTTGTTGCAGGTTAGGAGGAGCAATCGGTTAAAGAATTCTGAATGGTAATTGGACAGTGGATGCTCAAGGCACATGACCGGAAACAAGGAGCTACTGACCGACATCAAGTACGAAACCGGAGCATTCATCACATTCGGGGATAACTCAAAAGGTAAAACCGTGGGCAAGGGTAAGATTGTCCATGGTGAACTATCCATAAATAATGTGCTACTAGTAGAAAAAACTAAGCTTTAATTTACTAAGCATAAGCCAGATGTGTGATGTGGGCTATAAGGTTGAATTTCATAAAAACTCATGTTTAGTCAAAAATCAAAATGAAGACACTTTGTTAACCGGTAACCGGATAGGAAACATTTACAAAGTGAACTGGAAAACTGATTTCGAAAAACCTGTGTGTATGATAGCCGGAAATGATCCAAATTGGCTTTGGCATAAACGGTTAAATCACTTGAATTTCAAAACGATTAACTTTATCTGTTCCAAGGAACTGGTTCACGGTTTTCCAAATGTTAAATTCTCAAAAGATAAAGTATGTGCTGCATGTCAAATGGGAAAACAAGTGAAATCATCCTTTAAGAGTAAAGGAAATTATCAATCTGAAAGATGTTTAGAACTGTTGCATATGGACTTGTTCGGTCCGGTTAAAGTAACTAGTTTAGGAGGCATACATTATACTATGGTAGTTATTGATGATTACTCCAAATTTACTTGGGTTACTTTTCTAGCTTCTAAAAGTCAAGCAACTTCAAACTTGATTAAACTAATTTTGAGAATACAAAATGAGAAATCTATTCGAGTAAACAAAATTAGAAGTGATAGAGGAACTGAGTTTATTAACAGTAATTTAACTACTTTTCTTGATGATTCCGGTATTAGGCACGAGTTGTCTAGTGCCAGAACTCCTCAACAAAATGGCCTGGCTGAGAGAAGAAACCGAACTCTCAAGGAAGCCGCAAGGTCAATGATAGCCGATTCGGGTATCGCTCAAAAGTTTTGGGCTGAAGCTATCAACACCGCTTGCTATACACAAAATCGATCTCTAGTGACTAAACGGTTTTCGGAAACTCCTTTTGAAATTTATTTTGATAAAATTCCAAATGTACGTTATTTTCGTATTTTTGGTAGTAAATGCTTTGTTCACAATAACGGCAAGAAGTACTTGACCGCTTTTGATGCTAAATCCGATGAGGGAATAATGTTGGGATATTCAGCTGTGAGTAAAGTCTACAGAGTATACAATACTAGGACTTTAACAGTTGAAGAAACCGCACACGTTGTTTTCGATGAATCGGTTGAGCGAAACACTGCATTACCCTTCGACCTTCACAACAGAATGGAAAATTTCAATATCTATTCTGACGATGAAGACGAGGTTCCGGTTTTTAGATGCTTTGTCAAGGACCAAGCGGTTGATGTTGAAATTCAACCTGATCAAGCTGCCTTACCGCAGAAAGTTGACGCTTCAGTTTCTACTGAAGAAATCGGTCGGTCTGACTCTGTTCAACCTACCGATCAGTCTAACCTTG